>NC_091223.1:24379560-24639560 GCF_040958095.1 Procambarus clarkii | reverse complement strand
TATTTTTCTGGCATTTTACCTGAGTATTGTCTTAGTTCCAAGGAATTTTCCAGCAGGCTGCTTGAGCCGGATGGTAACGAAACAACCGAACCAGGACCACAGTGTTGTGGTGACGGTGGACCACAGTGTTGTGGTGACGGTGGACCACAGTCTTGTGGTGACGGTGGACCACAGTCTTGTGGTGACGGTGGACCACAGTCTTGTAGTGACGGTGGACCACAGTCATGTGGTGACGGTGGACCACAGTCTGGTGGTGACGGTGGACCACAGTCATGTGGTGACGGTGGACCACAGTCTGGTGGTGACGGTGGACCACAGTCTGGTGGTGACGGTGGACCACAGTCTGGTGGTGACGGTGGACCACAGTGTTGTAGTGACGGTGGACCACAGTCTGGTGGTGACGGTGGACCACAGTCTGGTGGTGACGGTGGACCACAGTGTTGTGGTGACGGTGGACCACAGTGTTGTGGTGACGGTGGACCACAGTGTTGTGGTGACGGTGGACCACAGTCTTGTGGTGACGGTGGACCACAGTCTGGTGGTGACGGTGGACCACAGTCTTGTAGTGACGGTGGACCACAGTCTTGTGGTGACGGTGGACCACAGTGTTGTAGTGACGGTGGACCACAGTCTGGTGGTGACGGTGGACCACAGTCTGGTGGTGACGGTGGACCACAGTCTTGTGGTGACGGTGGACCACAGTCTTGTAGTGACGGTGGACCACAGTCTTGTGGTGACGGTGGACCACAGTCTTGTAGTGACGGTGGACCACAGTCTTGTGGTGACGGTGGACCACAGTCTTGTAGTGACGGTGGACCACAGTCTTGTGGTGACGGTGGACCACAGTGTTGTGGTGACGGTGGACCACAGTGTTGTGGTGACGGTGGACCACAGTCTTGTAGTGACGGTGGACCACAGTCTTGTGGTGACGGTAGTAGAATAGAAAGCGCCACATAGTGCCACCTATGTAGGGAGATCAGATAAGAAATCAGAAGCGGGGAGCCACATAGTGCCACTCCATAATAGGTCACCCAAGGTGTGTGCGGTAGCAGTCGAAAAAACAGTGGAGATAGGTATCTATTATGCGCCACTATGATCATGTTCATTTACAGTAAAGTAGCCGCCTATGAAGGGCAATCAGATAAGAAAATCAGAGGCGGAGTGCCACTTAGAGCCACCCCATATTAGGTCGTCCAAGGTTTGGGGCAGCAACAATCGTAAAAATAGTGAAGATAGGTATCTATTATGTGTCGCTATGTTCATGTTCATGTTCATTTATACAGAAAAGTATGACAGTATATTTAAGTAAAAAAAATTAATTTATTTGTATAATAAACACTCAGGTGAGCGGCAGTTACCCCCCCTCTCCCCCCCCTCCCTCTATGGGACAGGTGTAAAAACAGGATCCTCGCAGTAGGGGCGGTCCCCCCCTCACCACCCCTCCTCATACTTGATGACCTTGAGTGTACCGTAAGAGGGACCAGCCTCCCTTAGTTGTTTTTAAGTTGGATATATTTTAAGCCTCTATACTTAAAGAAGGAGAAAAAGAAATAATCCTGATGATTTATAGATTATATTATCAAAGTACATAGGGTTAAACATAGTCGTATTGTAGGTCATCTCCCCCCACATAATATTTATTAACAAGACCTCTCCTTCTCGCCCACAAGTCCGTTGTGGGGTCTTCCTCCCCCTCCTCCTCCTCCTCCTGGGACGAAGATGATGACTCATCATCTCCCAGAGAGTGAATGGGATGTAGTGCGCCTCCCTCAGGTGACTGACTGCTGACGTCATAGGGTTCACTCTCGCTGGTGGGGTGTTGTCCTTCCTCTCCTTGTGGTTCAATGACGTCACCACCTTCACTCTCGGTGGACATTCCTTGGACTGAGGTGTTGGGGTGGGGCTCGGATGGTATGTCTGGGTGACCATACGCTAGGCTAGTGTATTTATTTAGGTAAAAGCGCTTATCATCAAATGCACTTAAACCCCTCTTAGTATTGAATGTGGTTGCCATCTGCCCCCCTATGTTTCTTATTTGTGAGTAATTAAAAGTATTTACTACACCATTACTGTGAAGGGTCTCTTTAAAGTGGTTATGTGTTAAAGATCTTTGCACAGCTCGGGGAATACCCTTAGCGGTGATGGAATTTTTATTGTCAAGCAAAAGCACACTATACATTTTGGGCTTGAGTGCCACAACTTCAAGGATGTGTTTATCTGACACCTCTGACTTTAACAGCCCTAAAACACCCTTTTTAGAAGGATCATACAAGGGGTGAGTTTCAGGAAAATTACTCGTATCCATCCACAAACTAAGGGGTTCTTTCCCCATCTCATTAAAGACATCTTCAGCTAGTAAGGTGAAAATGAAACTGTCTGTATCACTATACACCAGTTGTACCCTATCTGAATAGTGGTTCTTAAGTACCCTGTACCAAAAATGGTACAAGCTGTATTTTGCTAGCTCAAGAATCTGGAACCCAATGTAATTAGGATGAGTAATTTTAATGAATGGTCTGGAACTGACAGACAATAATTTATTGTCGCCTAAATGCACCATTCGTTTAAAGCGGGGATTCTTCACCTCTCGTAAAAAGGCCCTAGCTGAAGTCACTAGTTTGGTGTCAATGGCATAACGAGCTGGATTCAGTAGCGTTTTACCAAAAACACTGTTCGTCAGTAATTTGAAGAGTGTTTTCCTATCATTACTGCTGGAGGCATTTCTATTGTTAACGTTGGTGTTAACAAATTCTGCCATAAAATCTGACTGGTGGAACTCGTAAATTGCATGTATTGTTTCCACTTCAAGTCCTATCTCAATAAATAGTTGTAAAAGGTGAAGAGATATGAAATAATGTTTTTTGGGGAGATGATCTCCAACCAGTTTGATGTTTTTTGGGGGGAGGTGTGTGATGTTATTTGTTTCCAGAAGTCCCCTACTAAATGGTGAGATATCCTCCATACTTATTCCCCTATGGTGTAAACAAAGGGGCAGATCGTCTGTTAGTCTAGCTATTTCGGGTCTTAAAAGTTTGGTGTCAATTAAGAGCCAGTACCCTTTGTTAGAAGAGAAAGGCTGTTCTGTCATTATCTTCCCCCCGCTAATGAAGGAGTTCATCTCATCAGATGATAGTCTCCTTAGTCCCCCATGGGGCAATTTCCTAGTCATACAACTCCCATAGAGGCTGTTAAAGTCGAGATAAAGTAAGAATGAAGACCTATCCTCCTGGGGGTTAAAAGATGGGTTGACATAGCGGTTGTTAGCTCTGACATAACTCCTAACTGCAGTTGTAAAACCCCCTCGTATGTTTTGTGATAAGAGATTGTGCAACGTCACATCTGCACTTAACTCCAACGATATTCTACTACTTTTCAGGAAGCAGTCGTAGGAGTACCCTGGGAGGCTGCAATAGTGTGTCAATTCTAAAGAATATATATCATTTAGAATTGCCCTGTGGTGTGTAAAAATGTCAGCCAGTAATCCTACATCACACCTCAAATAAATGAGGAGGTAGTCTTTTAATGTCCTACACCCTGTAGCCTCCCATACTAATTTAGAATGTCTATATTCGTCCAAAGTTATACCTGATTTGTTTAGGGAGCTGTAGAACATTTCAATAGGAGGGAGTGATGTGTCATTAAAGCAGCTGATTTTTGTGGTATATTCATAAGGGAAAAACTGCTTACCCTTTAAGAGTAGGTGGTGACTCTTTTTGGGCAAACCCTCTATCATTGAGTGAGTGAATGTTAAGGGGCTGGCTGAATCAATGTGGGTCTTTGCTAGGGATGAAAGACTACCTGTAATAAAAGCCAGTGAATCAAGAAATTTAAGCTTCCCTATTTCCACCTTAAGATATTTCGTCCCTTGTCTCATGAGGATATTGCTCTTAATATTTGAATCCATGGTAAACTCCCTCAAAATTAAGCCCATGTCATAAGACATATTATGGGCAATTAGAACTAAACTCTCCAGAGCATTCTTGTGGCGGAGGTTGCAGTAATTACATAGAGCTCCAATATAATTGAGCTTTTCCCTAAGGTGATCATGATGTTGAACCTTGAAATTGGAGGGGGTAAATACCTGCTCACAAAACTGGCAGTGAGTCTGTCTCCTAAAATGGATCATATCCTCAAGAGACATGTCTATTTCATAATGGTGGAGGGTAGATCTGATAATTTCCCATTTGGTGGCAACACGCTGCATGAAATGAGTAACACTGTCCCCCCCAAAATAAGTAAATTTATCAACGACAGTGTGGTTCCTATCAACAATTATATAGCTGTATGCTATAGGTCTATGTATGGCTGTAACAGAACCTAGACAATCCTCAGTGCTTAGGACACACTCGAAATCAAAATAGCCCACATGGGAAGGGGCATAACCTTTCCCCGTATTTTTAAAATGGAGTGTGTCCCCAGGCTGAGGGTAAATAATTTTCTGAGTGATGTCGCAGGAAGATGAGTGATTTGTTAGCTCAGACGAATTTTGATATTCTGAGAGACAGTTTCTACAGAAGACTGTCTTTCGTTTGTGGCTGCGAGTAAAGTTCCGAAGGAACTTATCGAAGTCTTTTATCAAGGTCACATGAGATTCCCCCAATAACAATAAAGGAACTATGATCGAGTACTGTCTGCTACCACGACGACAAAGAGAGACGTGATAGACGCCATCTGTATGTTTGTGTATTGAATACAAAAAAATGGATAGTTTATTTCTATTCTCCAATTTAGAGATATCCTCCCAAGACAGAGGGAAGGATAAATTGTCGTATTTGACCATTTTCCTAACCCTAGAGTGAGACTCTACAAGTCTCCCTATACGTCTCCACTTCCACCCTTGTTGTGACGCCAGAAAAGCAGCAATGCACTGAATAATACATGTTTTATTGTTACCAGCCGGGTTTGGGTTGAAGACCTCATGCCGTCCCCTTAGAAATGGGGGGTAAGGGACATAATCCCCCAAAACTGACCTTACACTTGCATTACAGATGACGATTTTGAGGAAATCGACATTATATAATATGAAACCACTCCCCTCTGTTTCTGAAAGGAGATCTTCCAGTCGTGTAATCATATAAGCCACCCAGCTATCAATAAGATTACCCACATCCTCAAGAGTTACCAGTCTAGCGGGTGTTGTTATGAAGTGTTCTCTAAAGTCATCATCTTCCGTGAGTCGTTGTTTCAAAAGTGTTACCTTTACCTCGAGGAGGATTTTTAATGATGAAGTAAAATTGCCATGTCCCCCAAGAGAATTCATGTAATTCTCTATTTCAGATATGTAATAGTCCCTAAAGTTGCTTAGGAGTCCTATAGGGTCTGTGGCGAAGGCTGAGGGGATGGAATATTCCAGCCTAGTAAAGAGATTCCCCAGAGCCCCCACCCTATTAATTAAGTGTGGAGTGTCTATAGCATCCTCCTCATCTGGGGAATTTTCATCACTATTTAGGGCATTAAGTCTATTGATGACAGGGGGTCTAAGACCACTAGGGCCCGGCTGAGAGATGTCACCCCTATCACCATCATCACCATCATCATCATCACTCATCGCTTCCTCTCCCCCCTCCCCTCCACCTAAGGGGTTATTGTCACGCTGTGCTTTGTCATGTTCCTCCCCTACCTGCCTCTGAATCGCTCCTGGAATGGAATAATAATAAATAATAATAATAATAATAATAATAATAATAATAATAATAAAAAGGCAACACCCTCTCACTAATCCCCATGACATAAGTTCTCAAAAAGATTCTTAAGAGAAATAAAGGTGGAGGGTTTATTCACTCACCACGGGGGCATGTTTGTAGATGTTCAGAGGTCAAGTCCTCACACACAGAGGTCCCACAATTATCACAAGGGGAAGTGTGGTGAGGTCTCAAGGATGTATTTCCACACAAAAAGCACAAGAAGCCATCCTCTCTGGAAGGGAGGGTGGGCTGGCGACGTTTACCTAATGAAGGAAATAGTGTATAATTTATATACACTCTCTCTCCCACACTCATGGAGAAGGGGAAAACCCTTCTTAATATTTTTTTTATTTGAAATAAGTGAATAAATAAATATATAAAATACGGTCATACCTCCAGCACAGGTTCTCCTGTGTTCACCACTAGACTGTACACATACAGTTTCTCCGCAGAAGAAACATGTGTAACACCTATGAACGAAGAGATGTGATGACCCCCATCCACAAATTCTACAAATATCACCAACTCGAGACATAACGATCACGCTTACCTAAAATAAATAAATAAATAAATAAATAAATATATATATATATATATATATATATATATATATATCCCCCCAGCACTCAAATCACTCCACTTCTCATTCCTGCCCCTACTTATCTATATAAATATATATATATATATATATATATATATATATATATATATATATATATATATATATATATATATATATATATATAACCCTTATATGAAATAGATACTAATTTACTTACATCTCGGGCTAGACGGGGAGGAGAGTGGATGGTTTGGTCACAATTCAATAATACATGATGTGGGGGAGGTGTAGCGTCCTTTTATTGACTCGGAAACGTGGGGGGCAACGTTGCCACATACAACACCTCTCAGTCCTTTTGTAAGAGAAGGGTTAGGCCTGCTGTAGAAAACTTTTTTTTTTCTCTCTCTCTCTCGTCTGGAGGTCATCACTAGGGGACTTCTACTTCAAAAAAACATCAGGAGGACTGGCTATGTCCTGAGGGGGACACATCCCTTGATGGGTGAATACACTCACACTCACACACACACACACACACACTCTCACACACACACTCTCACACACTCTCACACACACACACACACACACACACACACACACACACACACACACACACACACACACTCAATATATATATATATATATATATATATATATATATATATGAATATATAAGCGACCACTCCATAGGTAATTGAACCATTTATGGGGAAAATATGGAGGAGTGTGCGTCTGTCACAGACGAGCAACTTAATATTTTCCACCACCCAGCAAGAATATTTGTAGCTGGATTCAGTAATTCTGGGAAAACGACCCTAGTGGGGAATTTATGTGTTAAATACCACGGAAAATTCTCAAAAATTTTAGTGTCATCTGCAAATAATACAGAACAACCTCTTTCAAACATTCCCTCTCTGCGAAACAAGGTTACTGTCTCCCAGGATCTGATTAACCCACTAGAGTATAAAGATCCTTTTTCAAATGAGTCAGTTTTGTATATAATTGATGACTTATACCTGGAAGCCATACAGAGTCCAATTATAGCCAATATCTTCACAAGAGGGAGACACGGTAATATTTCCGTAATTCTAATTAGTCAAAATTTGTTTCCCCAGGGGAAATACGCCAGGACAATAACTCTGAATTGTAGTCATTATATATTAATGAAGCAGAGAGACATAAGCCAACTTGAAATTTTAAGTGGACAGTTATATGGGCGAAAAACAACTAGTAGTTTCGTTGAAATATACCGTCGGGCAATATCCCAGAACAAGTATGGTTACTTATTGGTCGATCTGACGGTTCCTGAGGCATTACAACTACGAACGAGCATCACCAACGAAGACCACTGTGAAATTGTGTATCAAATGTAATCATCAACGACAACAACAAAAAAAATGTCTCTAACGACACAGAAACGAACAATTCTCACCAGTATCTATAATGACATTTCTAGCCCAGGTGGTTTCACAGGGTCAATTCAAAAATTGTATAAGGCTGCCAGACTTAAAGACCCCAACATTAGTGTTGCAGATGTGAAGGAATTTCTCCATGGGGAGCGATCTTACACATTACATAGAGGAAATTTAGTTAGGTTCCCCCGACGGAAAATATTAGCCCCTAAACCTCGTACCATAATTGCCTGTGACCTAGGGGACTTTTGTAGTTTACAAAAATACAATAATGGTGTTAAATATATTTTAATTTGTGTCGATGTTTATTCCCGCCTAATGCAGACTCAAACTTTAAAAACAAAAAATTCGAGTGAAGTGTTAGTCGCTCTGAAGAAGATATTAGAGGAAACGCCTCAGTTTCTCGGTGTAAGGCGGATATTCACTGACCGAGGTAGAGAATTTTACAACAAGTCAGTTCAAAATTATTTTAATAAGAAAAATATTAAATTATATAGTGTATTTTCGGAAATGAAATCTAGCATAGTGGAGCGAGCCATCAGAACTTTAAAACATAAACTGTATCATTATATGACTCAAGCTAATTCATTAAAATACACCCACATCCTCCCTAAAGTTGTGGACGTGTACAACCACACTTTCCACAGGATGCTAAAAAATACTCCTCATGCCATTCATAACTTGCAAAATATTGAAGATATACGAAGACAGTTTAAGGTCATGTATTTAAACAATGACTCCTCCATAACTGCCATCAGTCCACGGCTGCACCTTGGACAGCATGTGCGATTGGCAAAGCGCAGGAATATATTTCACAAAGGCTTTTGGCACCAAAATACAGAAGAAATATTTGTAGTGTCACATATTGACAGAACACATCCAATCCCGACATATAAAATCAAAGATTTAAACAACGAGACGATCAGTGGCATGTTTTATGAGCAGGAATTGATTGCAACATCCCTTCCAGACTATTTTCCTGTAACGGTATTACAGTCTAGGAAAACATCGAAAGGACACAGAGAATATTTCGTCAAGTGGAGAGGGTACCCAGATTCTGCCAATAGCTGGATTAAAGCTCAAGACATCGTCAAATTTAACAAAAAATGACAGTTCAAGAGGACTCTCTCGTAGAGAAACATCATCAGTTGTTATTTTTATTAAACAATTTATCACCCAAGAAGCGGAATAAACTAATCAAGGCTTTAAAACGGCAGGAAATTGAATCAATTTGTGAAATTTTTGCCAATTTTCTGAAACGAAACATCCCAGTTCAACCTCAGATAATTAATGGCTTACAGAGATATCAGAACGACATACGATCTGTAGCGCGTAAGAAAACTCCCTTATACAAAAAGAAGCTCATACTGACCTCCAGACGTGGTGGGGCGATATTAGCAGCTCTGCTACCTTTGGCTGTATCGTTAATTTCCTCCCTAATAAGGTAATTGCGTAAATAAGTAACGAGAGAATAAAATGGTGAAAGAATATTGCCTGGTACCACGATTCATAGCTGAAAAATATTTATTTAATAAAAACAAGAACTCACCATCACCTCCTAATGCTGTGGGTCTGCCCTCCCCCGGTGGTGATGGTAGTGAAAGTATGTCCTTCTCTTTAAAAAACGAATCCACCCCAAGTAATAATATTGGGGGAGCCCGTAACCTACCCACCTGCGACTCTGGTAGGGGTGATGGGGGGGTGGGGGAAGAGGACACTCCTTCCTCCCACCTGACAACAACGGGCTGTGGGCGGTGTTGCCGTAGTAGCACCTCCAGACGGGCGGGGCTGGTCACACACCCTTTAAATGACATTGGGGCCCCCGGCGACCGTCGCCCGCCGCCACCCTTAAAAAGAAAAAAAAAAACGCGGGCTGCCCGGCGCGACCATCGCCTTTTAAAAAAAAAAATAAATAAAAAAAGGGGACATTCCATCCTCCCGCCCGAAGTGCAAGTAATTGTTGCTGGCCACACTCCACATAAAGCCACCATCACACCCCAAAATCCAAGTCTGGACAACTTAATAAATGTGAATTTTAAAATTGAGGAAATTCCTCATGTCAAAGCATTATTGAACATGTTTGGACAAAACAGCCAACAGGTGATGTGGGATAGTCGCGGAAATTTATTAAAGCCTGTACAAAATTTAAATATTTTAGATATAATTAAAACTCTAGCCTTCACAAAGGGGCAATTTAGGGCAAGTGACAAGGAAGATGTAAGGGTTTTACTGAGGGTGGCTGGCATAGACCCAACCCTCATACGTAATTATCGCGCTAGATCTCAGTTAAAAGGGGGGAGGGGTATCCATAGGAGACCCCATTGGGAGCCGTATTGAAGACCTATATGAAGACCATCTTAAAGACCACCATATTCAGTTGCATATCCACCATGGAGCAAGCTTCTAGACCCACTCCTCCCCCAGCTACACCCCCAGAAGACAAATCTCCCTTATTAAAGAAGTTGGTTGCTACTCAGCGGTACTACAAGTATGTCGAACACAAATGTAGATTGATATATGCATTGTGGGATTGTTATGACCGTCTTGTGTTGAGTGCCCCTCCAGAACGGTTTTTTAAGTCATTTGGAGAGACGGTGAAACGTTATGAAGAATATTCATCCCAGGAAATCCAGACGGAGATATGGCAAATGGAAAAATTAACCTTCCAACATCGAGACCAGATTACAGCCTTCGAGACTGGACGGAGTGTGTATGGACTTTTAAGGTAGGGAAGGCAGCCTCTACGCCACACCCCATACATCCCTCCCCCCTCCAGGTGGGGGACACAGGTGTATTTAAAGGCCTCCACCGTCACCCTCGGTCACCATAGTTGACGACGACTCTACCCCGTTCCTCTCAACCGCCCCTCCGCCATGGCTTTATCGTCCATTAAGTCAATAGACAGCGACATCACCGACACCCACGCCTTTGGGGTTGGTGATGTCATCGTGTATGACCTCCCGGCTGCTGTTGTGCGCCCCTATGGACTGGCAAGTGTAATTTGGAAATGTTACAACTATGCCCGTGTGGAACGTGAAGGACTGACTCGTGTCAACAGGGCCACAATACGTTACCGGTCTACCCCGGGTGACATCGAGGTGAAGATAGCTCCCCTACCCTCCGACGGTCAAGACATTGTCGAAGAGCCAGTCTTGTTCTTCCGCCCCACCATCGTGGCGCTAATTTCCGCTTTCGGTGCAGGAGCACCCTTCGAGTCCAACCCTATAGCTCAGGAGCAAGTGCAGTCTTCCTCCGACATCCACTACATCACCAATGTCACCCTGGATACTGCCAAGAATAGACTGTTTTGGCTGAAAACAGCCCTAACAAAGGTTGGCAATCTCATGGTAAGAACTCCAACCATGTTTCGGCTGGTGGTGCCCCATGGGCTGGGGGCCTCCCGTGATGGCATGGACAACTGGCACAAGGACGTCGGGCCCATGCTCATTTCGCTCAACGCTGAGCTGGCCAAGCATAACAAGGAGCTGGTAATCCTCAAACGTCCCTCTACCGTCACCCCATCGATGGTACCCCTCCCGAATGATGATCCCAGGGGAGAGGGTGATAGTAAAACTATCACCCTAGATGCAGTGGTGGGGGAGGGTGCCACCACCCCAGGAAGCTCTTCTCGTTCTACACCACCAGCACCACCAGCCACCCCCAGGAAGAAGAGACACCTACAAGAGTACTCATCCACCTCCAGCGCTGCTCCACCCCCACCCACAACATCTGGCACGGCCAAACGACGGATCGAAACCACTATTGACTTCGACCCCCTCTCAAATCATCGTATTGACACCATCCTCGATGGAGAGTCGCAGGAAATATTCCTGTTATCCTCATCACCGAAAAAACAACGAAAGCTGTAACCATCAACGCTCAAAGAAGACGTGCCAGCACCACCACAGTCAGTAACAGCAGCAGCAGCAGCAGCAACAGCAGTACCTCCATCTACAACAGCTTCGGTGGTGGTAGCAGTAGCAGGTCCACCGACGATGGTGACAGTGTTGTCAGCGGTAGTGGTAGCGGCAACGGTACCACCAACTACAGCAGTTCCGGCGGTGACAGCGGCAGCAACAGTACCATCATCGCCGGCAGCGGTAACGGTAGCGCCAGCAGTACCACCAACTACAACGGTTCCAGCGGTGGTAGCAGCAGCAGCAGCAGCAGCAGCAGCAGCAGTGCCGTCAGCGGTGGCAGCGGCGTCAGTGGTACCAACAGCTCCCCCAGCAGCAGCGGCAGCGGCAGCAGCGGACGACAGCAGTACCAACAGCTGCTGCTCTTTATATGTAATTTGTTATGGGGGAACAAAATGTAGTCCCCCCCCCCCCCTGTTGTAGTTCTTTTAAAAGTAATATTTCCTTAGTAGATTAATAAAATAAAATATAAGTAATGATGTTTTATTCCCACCCCAGTCAGTACATAACTTAACAATGGACGAGGAACACTACATATACCTCACTAGCCTCGACCAAGAAGATATATACAACAACACAAGTTCAGCATTTACAAACACCATCCCCACTCTACATTTAAACCCTTCCATTAAACATGAAGTGGCCTTAGTCAACATACTCCTACCCAGACGAATTAACGCTATCATCAAGGATGAGGGGGAGTCTGGTATAGACGTCTATGCTACTTTTAAGCGAGGAACTCTTTCTAAAAGCCCAGAACATCTCATCTACACCTACACCCCCAAAACCAACATATTATCCAGAAACATCACATTCATCACGAGTGAGCTTAGCCGACAAATAATCACCGACATGAAGCTTAGCTTCCGAGGTGATTTCAAAATATACTTCTCAGAAAGAGAACCAATCCTCACCTATGATCAATCCTTAGAGCGCGTGTTACTATCCTCTACACTTAACAATGAAGGCACTGGTTCCTTATATTCTCTTAGTCTTCAATTTAAACACAGAATAGCTAATGTACTTGGTTTTGACAGCAGTCGCAAATACACCATTTATCAGGCAAAATCAGATGACATTACAGCAGCCTCAAAGATCGTGGCCTCATTCCCCCCAGACAATGACGGAGGTTGTGACTATTTACTCATTTATAGTGACGTCATCGAGCCGGATCGTTACGGGGGACAAATTGTAAATATCTTAGATGCAATCAATTATCATGACTCTTATTCTAGAGGGGCTCATCCCCTAGTGTACAAGACATTAAATACTAACACGTTGGAGAAGGTGAGCATTAAGATAACAGATCAGTTTGGGCGAAAGGTTAGTTTTGAAGATGGGAGGTCGGTTACGGTAGTCTTACACCTCCGCCCTAAGGTATAACAATATAATCTATATAAATATAAATATATGTATATATATATATATATATATATATATATATATATATATATATATATATATATATATATATATATAGAAGTGTTTACCCACATCATCGGTTATTATAAGCAGAGGAGTCGGGATGCGAGTACCTTTCCACACACCCTCCCAGAAGGAGTATGGGGAGATCTTCTCCCCCCTCTCTGGGAGATACGGGGTGAGGGGGGGAGCGATGAATGACATACGCACATTCCAAGCGCCTTATCTCAGATCTGGTGGTGTTTTTTTTGGGACCTTAGCCGGCTTGGCTCGACGAGCCATACCATTTTTCATGAAAACTGTAACGCCGACTGCTATCGATTTTGGGAAAAATGTTCTTGGTGATTTAACCAGTGGTAGACGGGATGTAAAGAGCGCTCTGAGAACTCACGGTATTGATGCTCTTAAGACTGTGGGGAAGAAATTGGTAGCAGGCGGGAAAATTAAAAGACTCTCTAGGAGAAGAAAAAATAAAAATAATAAATGTAAACGAGCCCTTGGGTATAAAAATGATGTATTTTCACTACAGTAAGCAGTCATACTTCACCTTTCGGAGGAGATCATGGCGGAGGCTAGTGGAGCTGGGTTGAAAATCCCTGTAGAATATTATACTTCCAGTATTATTGACCAATTTCCTAGAAGTAACAGAATACGTAATGTGGAGAGTTCAATTGCCTCCACACAGCAAATAGACATTCTACCTGTTAACCTCCCTATTAATCAACGTTTGCGGGATAATTACTTAGAATTCCGCATCCCCGGAACCCAGGGCGCCTTCTTAGATCTAGCTAATATTGTTATAGATTTTAAGGTATCTTTAACGAAAGATGACGATACCACAAAATTGGAAGAGGATGACCATGTGGAATTTGTTAATGGGTTGTCAAATACCATGTTTAAAGGTGTTCAGGTGTTTTTAGGAGAGCAGGTAGTTGAAACAAATTCTAATTTTAATTATTGGTCGTTTATTAAATTAATTACCTCCATGCCTCCATCAAAAATGTCTTCCTTGGGGAGGATTGGAGCCTTTCGTAGGGACTGGAGTGATGATGGTGTAATCCCTAACGAATTTACTAATACATTTTTTACTGGGGCAACCGCCAAGGATAAAAAATTTATGACCGATTTAAAAGGTAAAGGATTGTCAATGTGTTTTCCCCTACTATTGGACGTAACAACCCTAGACCAATACATATTAGATAATATAGATGTGCGCCTAAGATTGGAGCTCTCCCCCCATGCCTGGGTCCTAGATACAAGCGTGGACGATGGCTCTAAGTATCGGCTGCATATGGATTATGCTAAGTTGTGGGTAACACGAGTGTTCCCATACCCAAGTGCTTACCTAGCCTTAAACAGCTCACTGTTAGCATCCCCCGACCCCATAAGCTATACTTTCAATAAAACCATTTCTAAAACATATGTCCTAGCAGGGAATCAAACTAGTCTCTTAATTGATCAGCCTTGGGCGCAAGTAATTCCTCACAGGATATTCATGGTAATTGTGCCAATGAATTATTTCGCTGGCCTTCACCAAGGTAATGGATTATATTTTGAAAATGCAAAACTGAAAAATATCGCCATGTATTTGAACAATAATGCAATTTACCGAATTGGTGGTGATTTCGACAATCATTATGCCCGCCTTTATTACGAAACTTTGAAGACATTAGGCTTAGAGCGTGATTCACTTCTAGCCTATGACACTTTTAATAAGGGAAGATCGATATTCGCCTTTGACTTAACCACCATTCAAACAAAGGATTCCCTCCCTGTGGAGAAATCTGGCAACTTGCGTATGGAGCTTGAGTTTGGTGGTGGTGTTACATATAACAGGCTGGTTTTACTGTTTGGGGAAACGACCGGGGTACTATCCATCGACGGACAGAGAACTGTTCTGTGTGACGTGCGAGCTTAAAAACATAATGAATTGTAATGATATAAATATTAATTTAAAAAATAATCTAGGGGATCGAGCACTCTACCTAGGTTGTTATAATGCTGATGAAATAGAACATTTAAATATCTCATCAAGAAAACCTATTGTTCTCATAACTAATATTTTACCATCACATAGCAGATTAACTATGGGACATTGGGTAGCTATTTATGTTGATAAAGTTAAACATCGAATGTTTTTTTTCGATAGTTATGCAATGTCGGCGGTTACTTATGGACATTATTTTCAAGGATTTATTAAAACTAACACAATAACAAAGGTGTTTGGAATGTGCTACAGACTCCAGAGTGATTTTACCCTTGCTTGTGGACTGTATTGCGTAATGTTCGTCCATAGGGTGAGTCACCTGGGGTTGCCTTCAACAGTACATTACTTACATAATGTATTTTCAAGCGTTAGTTTAAAATTAAATGATAAACGAGCCCTCGCTTATGCGAGACGATATTTTCCTATGAAACATCACTGTGTTAGGACATTTTGTAGAGGAGTAAGGGTTGGTTCTTATAGGTGGTGTAGAGAATATTTTTGTTAGCTAGGCAACCCACCTAACAGGGGGATTACCCCACATATAAAACACCTCTCACCCCACAACCTCCCTAGAAGACCCCCATCCCCCTTATCCTACAAATGGAAGGCGTCTCCCCAGAAACACACGCAGGGAAGATTGAAGTCCTTGAAGGGCCTGGTTAGTATTACCCTCACTTTCTGGTAAAGATTTATTTTTTTTCCCACAATAGAAAGTTTGCTCAACCTCTATTTTACCTCTTCTTTTTTTTCAGTGCAATTCTTAGGACCTGTCCACATTTGTAGAGTAGTAATTCTACGAGGAAGGTCTGCCCCAAACAAGATGCTGTTACGTACCCTAATTGATGATGCCTGCTGTAGAGGACACAAGGTCGCTCCTGCAGGGGGAGAGGTATGTACTAACTGTTCTTAGAGGAAATAGAATATTTTTCAAATAAAAGATATAGTCCTATAAATTATTTTCCCCATCTCTTTCCAGAACACTTCAGATGAGAGTCAGAAGGAAAGTCGTCCAAAAGGCAACCAGCCAACTCACCCCACTCCCCCAAGAGAGGGGGGAGGGGGTCAAGACCTCCCCCCACTCACCACGGATGGGGAGACGTCAGAATTCTACTCAGATGAGGAAGGGGAGGTGGAGGGGGGAGAGGGATAGGGGCCATAATTAACTTCTTATACATCATTTGTGATTTTTACCTAATAAAACATTAATAAATTCTTTGATTTTTTTAACCCCTGGAGGAGATTTATAATTTAATACCCCTATATAAGACCCACTCAACCTCCGCTGGGTGTGGAACTCTGTTACGGTAAAGTCAAGGCCATTAGGTGCGAGGAAGGGTACGGGCGACCACCCTCACCGGGGGGAACCTGTTTTACACCTGCCCCATAGAGGAATGTGGGGGTGTAACTGGCACTCACCCACGAGTGTTTATTATACAAATAAATTCATTTTTACTTAAATATATTGTCATACTTTACTGTATAAATGAACATGATCATAGTGGCACATAATAGATACCTATCTCCACTGTTTTTTCGACTGCTACCACACACACCTTGGGTGACCTATTATGGAGTGGCACTATGTGGCTCCCAGCTTCTGATTTCTTATCTGATCTCCCTACATAGGTGGCACTATGTGGCGCTTTCTATTCTACTGACGGTGGACCACAGTCTTGTAGTGACGGTGGACCACAGTCTTGTAGTGACGGTGGACCACAGTCTTGTAGTGACGGTGGACCACAGTCTTGTAGTGACGGTGGACCACAGTCTTGTAGTGACGGTGGACCACAGTCTGGTGGTGACGGTGGACCACAGTCTTGTAGTGACGGTGGACCACAGTCTTGTGGTGACGGTGGACCACAGTCTTGTGGTGACGGTGGACCACAGTCTTGTGGTGACGGTGGACCACAGTCTTGTAGTGACGGTGGACCACAGTCTTGTGGTGACGGTGGACCACAGTCTTGTGGTGACGGTGGACCACAGTCTGGTGGTGACGGTGGACCACAGTCTTGTGGTGACGGTGGACCACAGTCTGGTGGTGACGGTGGACCACAGTCTTGTAATGACGGTGGACCACAGTCTTGTAATGACGGTGGACCACAGTCTTGTAGTGACGGTGGACCACAGTCTTGTAGTGACGGTGGACCACAGTCATGTGGTGACGGTGGACCACAGTCTTGTAGTGACGGTGGACCGCAGTCTTGTAGTGACGGTGGACCACAGTCTTGTAGTGACGGTGGACCACAGTCTTGTAGTGACGGTGGACCAGTCTTGTAGTGACGGTGGACCACAGCAGCGATAAATACAAATTAATCCAACACATGCGAACCCGTTAACACAAACAGTCGATGTCGAAACTAGCTCGGTCGATTAGGGCAGCGTCTGGGATACTCTCGGACGCAAGTTCGAATCCTTGTCACGGCCCTTGTGGATTTGTTCAGTCGATGCCATCCCAGGCCCCAGCTTGCTTCCTGATCTGTTCCAAGAAACTAGAAAGATCTCTTCCTGATTCTTGATCTGTTCCAATGGTCATAAACCATGAGGAACTAGGACTACAGACGTGTTTTCCTTGTTTAATGGCAGAGCTGTGAGTATATTGTCAGAGAAATTCCTAAACCCACATTTCCTCACATAATGCATTAGATGAGTCCTTACTCATCCCTGAAGCATGACCCACTCATTCACCTCAAGGATGTATCTTACTCATCCCTGAAGCATGACCCACTCATTCACCTCAAGGATGTATCTTACTCATCCCTGAAGCATGACCCACTCATTCACCTCAAGGATGTATCTTACTCATCCCTGAAGCATGACCCACTCATTCACCTCAAGGATGTATCTTACTCATCCCTGAAGCATGACCCACTCATTCACCTCAAGGATGTATCTTACTCATCCCTGAAGCATGACCCACTCATTCACCTCAAGGATGTATCTTACTCATCCCTGAAGCATGACCCACTCATTCACCTCAAGGATGTATCTTACTCATCCCTGAAGCATGACCCACTCATTCACCTCAAGGATGTATCTTACTCATCCCTGAAGCATGACCCACTCATTCACCTCAAGGATGTATCTTACTCATCCCTGAAGCATGACTCACTCATTCACCTCAAGGATGTATCTTACTCATCCCTGAAGCATGACCCACTCATTCACCTCAAGGATGTATCTTACTCATCCCTGAAGCATGACTCACTCATTCACCTCAAGGATGTATCTTACTCATCCCTGAAGCATGACCCACTCATTCACCTCAAGGATGTATCTTACTCATCCCTGAAGCATGACCCACTCATTCACCTCAAGGATGTATCTTACTCATCCCTGAAGCATGACCCACTCATTCACCTCAAGGATGTATCTTACTCATCCCTGAAGCATGACCCACTCATTCACCTCAAGGATGTATCTTACTCATCCCTGAAGCATGACCCACTCATTCACCTCAAGGATGTATCTTACTCATCCCTGAAGCATGACCCACTCATTCACCTCAAGGATGTATCTTACTCATCCCTGAAGCATGACCCACTCATTCACCTCAAGGATGTATCTTACTCATCCCTGAAGCATGACCCACTCATTCACCTCAAGGATGTATCTTACTCATCCCTGAAGCATGACCCACTCATTCACCTCACGGATGTAGTCTTACTCATCCCTGAAGCATGACCCACTCATTCACCTCACGGATGTATCTTACTCATCCCTGAAGCATGACCCACTCATTCACCTCACGGATGTATCTTACTCATCCCTGAAGCATGACCACTCATTCACCTCAAGGATGTATCTTACTCATCCCTGAAGCATGGACCCACTCATCCACCTCAAGGATGTATCTTACTCATCCCTGAAAGCATGACCCACTCATCACCTCAAGGATGTAATCTTACTCATCCCTGAAGCATGACCCACTCATTCACCTCAAGGATTATCTTACTCATCCCTGAAGCATGACCCACTCATTCACCTCAAGGATGTATCTTACTCATCCCTGAAGCATGACCCACTCATTCACCTCAAGGATGTATCTACTCATCCCTGAAGCATGACCCACTCATTCACCTCAAGGATGTATCTTACTCATCCCTGAAGCATGACCCACTCATTCACCTCAAGGATGTATCTTACTCATCCCTGAAGCATGACCCACTCATTCACCTCAAGGATGTATCTTACTCATCCCTGAAGCATGACCCACTCATTCACCTCAAGGATGTATCTTACTCATCCCTGAAGCATGAACTCATTCACCTCAGAGTATCTAATCCCAACCAATCAAGGATGTATCTTACTCATCCCTGAAGCATGACCCACTCATTCACCTCAAGGATGTATCTTACTCATCCCTGAAGCATGACCCACTCATTCACCTCAAGGATGTATCTTACTCATCCCTGAAGCATGACCCACTCATTCACCTCAAGGATGTATCTTACTCATCCCTGAAGCATGACCCACTCATTCACCTCAAGGATGTATCTTACTCATCCCTGAAGCATGACCCACTCATTCACCTCAAGGATGTATCTTACTCATCCCTGAAGCATGACCCACTCATTCACCTCAAGGATGTATCTTACTCATCCCTGAAGCATGACCCACTCATTCACCTCAAGGATGTATCTTACTCATCCCTGAAGCATGACCCACTCATTCACCTCAAGGATGTATCTTACTCATCCCTGAAGCATGACCCACTCATTCACCTCAAGGATGTATCTTACTCATCCCTGAAGCATGACCCACTCATTCACCTCAAGGATGTATCTTACTCATCCCTGAAGCATGACCCACTCATTCACCTCAAGGATGTATCTTACTCATCCCTGAAGCATGACCCACTCATTCACCTCAAGGATGTATCTTACTCATCCCTGAAGCATGACCCACTCATTCACCTCAAGGATGTATCTTACTCATCCCTGAAGCATGACCCACTCATTCACCTCAAGGATGTATCTTACTCATCCCTGAAGCATGACCCACTCATTCACCTCAAGGATGTATCTTACTCATCCCTGAAGCATGACCCACTCATTCACCTCAAGGATGTATCTTACTCATCCCTGAAGCATGACCCACTCATTCACCTCAAGGATGTATCTTACTCATCCCTGAAGCATGACCCACTCATTCACCTCAAGGATGTATCTTACTCATCCCTGAAGCATGACCCACTCATTCCACCTCAAGGATGTATCTTACTCATCCCTGAAGCATGACCCACTCATTCCACCTCAAGGATGTATCTTACTCATCCCTGAAGCATGACCCACTCATTCACCTCAAGGATGTATCTTACTCATCCCTGAAGCATGACCCACTCATTCACCTCAAGGATGTATCTTACTCATCCCTGAAGCATGACCCACTCATTCACCTCAAGGATGTATCTTACTCATCCCTGAAGCATGACCCACTCATTCCACCTCAAGGATGTATCTTACTCATCCCTGAAGCATGACCCACTCATCACCTCAAGGATGTATCTTACTCATCCCTGAAGCATGACCCACTCATTCACCTCAAGGATGTATCTTACTCATCCCTGAAGCATGACCCACTCATTCACCTCAAGGATGTATCTTACTCATCCCTGAAGCATGACCCACTCATTCACCTCAAGGATGTATCTTACTCATCCCTGAAGCATGACCCACTCATTCACCTCAAGGATGTATCTTACTCATCCCTGAAGCATGACCCACTCATTCACCTCAAGGATGTATCTTACTCATCCCTGAAGCATGACCCACTCATTCACCTCAAGGATGTATCTTACTCATCCCTGAAGCATGACCCACTCATTCACCTCAAGGATGTATCTTACTCATCCCTGAAGCATGACCCACTCATTCACCTCAAGGATGTATCTTACTCATCCCTGAAGCATGACCCACTCATTCACCTCAAGGATGTATCTTACTCATCCCTGAAGCATGACCCACTCATTCACCTCAAGGATGTATCTTACTCATCCCTGAAGCATGACCCACTCATTCACCTCAAGGATGTATCTTACTCATCCCTGAAGCATGACCCACTCATTCACCTCAAGGATGTATCTTACTCATCCCTGAAGCATGACCCACTCATTCACCTCAAGGATGTATCTTACTCATCCCTGAAGCATGACCCACTCATTCACCTCAAGGATGTATCTTACTCATCCCTGAAGCATGACCCACTCATTCACCTCAAGGATGTATCTTACTCATCCCTGAAGCATGACCCACTCATTCACCTCAAGGATGTATCTTACTCATCCCTGAAGCATGACCCACTCATTCACCTCAAGGATGTATCTTACTCATCCCTGAAGCATGACCCACTCATTCACCTCAAGGATGTATCTTACTCATCCCTGAAGCATGACCCACTCATTCACCTCAAGGATGTATCTTACTCATCCCTGAAGCATGACCCACTCATTCCACCTCAAGGATGTATCTTACTCATCCCTGAAGCATGACCCACTCATTCACCTCAAGGATGTATCTTACTCATCCCTGAAGCATGACCCACTCATCCACCTCAAGGATGTATCTTACTCATCCCTGAAGCATGACCCACTCATCCACCTCAAGGATGTATCTTACTCATCCCTGAAGCATGACCCACTCATTCACCTCAAGGATGTATCTTACTCATCCCTGAAGCATGACCCACTCATTCACCTCAAGGATGTATCTTACTCATCCCTGAAGCATGACCCACTCATTCACCTCAAGGATGTATCTTACTCATCCCTGAAGCATGACCCACTCATTCACCTCAAGGATGTATCTTACTCATCCCTGAAGCATGACCCACTCATTCACCTCAAGGATGTATCTTACTCATCCCTGAAGCATGACCCACTCATTCACCTCACGGATGTATCTTACTCATCCCTGAAGCATGACCCACTCATTCACCTCAAGGATGTATCTTACTCATCCCTGAAGCATGACCCACTCATTCACCTCAAGGATGTATCTTACTCATCCCTGAAGCATGACCCACTCATTCACCTCAAGGATGTATCTTACTCATCCCTGAAGCATGACCCACTCATTCACCTCAAGGATGTATCTTACTCATCCCTGAAGCATGACCCACTCATTCACCTCAAGGATGTATCTTACTCATCCCTGAAGCATGACCCACTCATTCACCTCAAGGATGTATCTTACTCATCCCTGAAGCATGACCCACTCATTCACCTCAAGGATGTATCTTACTCATCCCTGAAGCATGACCCACTCATTCACCTCAAGGATGTATCTTACTCATCCCTGAAGCATGACCCACTCATTCACCTCAAGGATGTATCTTACTCATCCCTGAAGCATGACCCACTCATTCACCTCAAGGATGTATCTTACTCATCCCTGAAGCATGACCCACTCATTCACCTCAAGGATGTATCTTACTCATCCCTGAAGCATGACCCACTCATTCACCTCAAGGATGTATCTTACTCATCCCTGAAGCATGACCCACTCATTCACCTCAAGGATGTATCTTACTCATCCCTGAAGCATGACCCACTCATTCACCTCAAGGATGTATCTTACTCATCCCTGAAGCATGACCCACTCATTCACCTCAAGGATGTATCTTACTCATCCCTGAAGCATGACCCACTCATTCACCTCAAGGATGTATCTTACTCATCCCTGAAGCATGACCCACTCATTCACCTCAAGGATGTATCTTACTCATCCCTGAAGCATGACCCACTCATTCACCTCAAGGATGTATCTTACTCATCCCTGAAGCATGACCCACTCATTCACCTCAAGGATGTATCTTACTCATCCCTGAAGCATGACCCACTCATTCACCTCAAGGATGTATCTTACTCATCCCTGAAGCATGACCCACTCATTCACCTCAAGGATGTATCTTACTCATCCCTGAAGCATGACCCACTCATTCACCTCAAGGATGTATCTTACTCATCCCTGAAGCATGACCCACTCATTCACCTCAAGGATGTATCTTACTCATCCCTGAAGCATGACCCACTCATTCACCTCAAGGATGTATCTTACTCATCCCTGAAGCATGACCCACTCATTCACCTCAAGGATGTATCTTACTCATCCCTGAAGCATGACCCACTCATTCCACCTCAAGGATGTATCTTACTCATCCCTGAAGCATGACCCACTCATTCACCTCAAGGATGTATCTTACTCATCCCTGAAGCATGACCCACTCATTCACCTCAAGGATGTATCTTACTCATCCCTGAAGCATGACCCACTCATTCACCTCAAGGATGTATCTTACTCATCCCTGAAGCATGACCCACTCATTCACCTCAAGGATGTATCTTACTCATCCCTGAAGCATGACCCACTCATTCACCTCAAGGATGTATCTTACTCATCCCTGAAGCATGACCCACTCATTCACCTCAAGGATGTATCTTACTCATCCCTGAAGCATGACCCACTCATTCACCTCAAGGATGTATCTTACTCATCCCTGAAGCATGACCCACTCATTCACCTCAAGGATGTATCTTACTCATCCCTGAAGCATGACCCACTCATTCACCTCAAGGATGTATCTTACTCATCCCTGAAGCATGACCCACTCATTCACCTCAAGGATGTATCTTACTCATCCCTGAAGCATGACCCACTCATTCACCTCAAGGATGTATCTTACTCATCCCTGAAGCATGACCCACTCATTCACCTCAAGGATGTATCTTACTCATCCCTGAAGCATGACCCACTCATTCACCTCAAGGATGTATCTTACTCATCCCTGAAGCATGACCCACTCATTCACCTCAAGGATGTATCTTACTCATCCCTGAAGCATGACCCACTCATTCACCTCACGGATGTATCTTACTCATCCCTGAAGCATGACCCACTCATTCACCTCACGGATGTATCTTACTCATCCCTGAAGCATGACCCACTCATTCCACCACAAGGATGTATCTTACTCATCCCTGAAGCATGACCCACTCATCCACCACAAGGATGTATCTTACTCATCCCTGAAGCATGACCCACTCATTCCACCTCAAGGATGTATCTTACTCATCCCTGAAGCATGACCCACTCATCCACCACAAGGATGTATCTTACTCATCCCTGAAGCATGACCCACTCATCCACCTCAAGGATGTATCTTACTCATCCCTGAAGCATGACCCACTCATCCACCTCAAGGATGTATCTTACTCATCCCTGAAGCATGACCCACTCATCCACCTCAAGGATGTATCTTACTCATCCCTGAAGCATGACCCACTCATTCACCTCAAGGATGTATCTTACTCATCCCTGAAGCATGACCCACTCATTCACCTCAAGGATGTATCTTACTCATCCCTGAAGCATGACCCACTCATTCACCTCAAGGATGTATCTTACTCATCCCTGAAGCATGACCCACTCATTCACCTCAAGGATGTATCTTACTCATCCCTGAAGCATGACCCACTCATTCACCTCAAGGATGTATCTTACTCATCCCTGAAGCATGACCCACTCATTCACCTCAAGGATGTATCTTACTCATCCCTGAAGCATGACCCACTCATTCACCTCAAGGATGTATCTTACTCATCCCTGAAGCATGACCCACTCATTCACCTCAAGGATGTATCTTACTCATCCCTGAAGCATGACCCACTCATTCACCTCAAGGATGTATCTTACTCATCCCTGAAGCATGACCCACTCATTCACCTCAAGGATGTATCTTACTCATCCCTGAAGCATGACCCACTCATTCACCTCAAGGATGTATCTTACTCATCCCTGAAGCATGACCCACTCATTCACCTCAAGGATGTATCTTACTCATCCCTGAAGCATGACCCACTCATTCACCTCAAGGATGTATCTTACTCATCCCTGAAGCATGACCCACTCATTCACCTCAAGGATGTATCTTACTCATCCCTGAAGCATGACCCACTCATTCACCTCAAGGATGTATCTTACTCATCCCTGAAGCATGACCCACTCATTCACCTCAAGGATGTATCTTACTCATCCCTGAAGCATGACCCACTCATTCACCTCAAGGATGTATCTTACTCATCCCTGAAGCATGACCCACTCATTCACCTCAAGGATGTATCTTACTCATCCCTGAAGCATGACCCACTCATTCACCTCAAGGATGTATCTTACTCATCCCTGAAGCATGACCCACTCATTCACCTCAAGGATGTATCTTACTCATCCCTGAAGCATGACCCACTCATTCACCTCAAGGATGTATCTTACTCATCCCTGAAGCATGACCCACTCATTCACCTCAAGGATGTATCTTACTCATCCCTGAAGCATGACCCACTCATTCACCTCAAGGATGTATCTTACTCATCCCTGAAGCATGACCCACTCATTCACCTCAAGGATGTATCTTACTCATCCCTGAAGCATGACCCACTCATTCACCTCAAGGATGTATCTTACTCATCCCTGAAGCATGACCCACTCATTCACCTCAAGGATGTATCTTACTCATCCCTGAAGCATGACCCACTCATTCACCTCAAGGATGTATCTTACTCATCCCTGAAGCATGACCCACTCATTCACCTCAAGGATGTATCTTACTCATCCCTGAAGCATGACCCACTCATTCACCTCAAGGATGTATCTTACTCATCCCTGAAGCATGACCCACTCATTCACCTCAAGGATGTATCTTACTCATCCCTGAAGCATGACCCACTCATTCACCTCAAGGATGTATCTTACTCATCCCTGAAGTATGACCCACTCATTCACCTCAAGGATGTATCTTACTCATCCCTGAAGCATGACCCACTCATTCACCTCAAGGATGTATCTTACTCATCCCTGAAGCATGACCCACTCATTCACCTCAAGGATGTATCTTACTCATCCCTGAAGCATGACCCACTCATTCACCTCACGGATGTATCTTACTCATCCCTGAAGCATGACCCACTCATTCACCTCACGGATGTATCTTACTCATCCCTGAAGCATGACCCACTCATCCACCACAAGGATGTATCTTACTCATCCCTGAAGCATGACCCACTCATCCACCACAAGGATGTATCTTACTCATCCCTGAAGCATGACCCACTCATCCACCTCAAGGATGTATCTTACTCATCCCTGAAGCATGACCCACTCATCCACCACAAGGATGTATCTTACTCATCCCTGAAGCATGACCCACTCATCCACCTCAAGGATGTATCTTACTCATCCCTGAAGCATGACCCACTCATCCACCTCAAGGATGTATCTTACTCATCCCTGAAGCATGACCCACTCATCCACCTCAAGGATGTATCTTACTCATCCCTGAAGCATGACCCACTCATTCACCTCAAGGATGTATCTTACTCATCCCTGAAGCATGACCCACTCATTCACCTCAAGGATGTATCTTACTCATCCCTGAAGCATGACCCACTCATTCACCTCAAGGATGTATCTTACTCATCCCTGAAGCATGACCCACTCATTCACCTCAAGGATGTATCTTACTTTATGACATAAACTGATAAAACAGCACAATATTTTCTTGTATATATAAGACGATTTTTTCCTTCACTGTTTGGACAAATATTAAGTTTCCACATCACTGGAAACTCCCAAACCCGACAACCTGTAGAGTTGCACACGGGGGTACCAGAGCATCTATTATAGTTGCACACGGGGGTACCTGAGCATCTACTATAGTTGCACACGGGGGTACCAGAGCATCTATTATAGTTGCACACGGGGGTACCTGAGCATCTACTATAGTTGCACACGGGGGTACCAGAGCATCTATTATAGTTGCACACGGGGGTACCTGAGCATCTACTATAGTTGCACACGGGGGTACCTGAGCATCTACTATAGTTGCACACGGGGGTACCTGAGCATCTACTATAGTTGCACACGGGGGTACCTGAGCATCTACTATAGTTGCACACGGGGGTACCTGAGCATCTACTATAGTTGCACACGGGGGTACCTGAGCATCTACTATAGTTGCACACGGGGGTACCTGAGCATCTACTATAGTTGCACACGGGGGTACCTGAGCATCTACTATAGTTGCACACGGGGGTACCAGAGCATCTACTATAGTTGCACACGGGGGTACCTGAGCATCTACTATAGTTGCACACGGAGGTACCTGAGCATCTACTATAGTTGCACACGGGGGTACCTGAGCATCTACTATAGTTGCACACGGGGGTACCTGAGCATCTACTATAGTTGCACACGGAGGTACCTGAGCATCTACTATAGTTGCACACGGGGGTACCTGAGCATCTACTATAGTTGCACACGGGGGTACCTGAGCATCTACTATAGTTGCACACGGGGGTACCTGAGCATCTACTATAGTTGCACACGGGGGTACCTGAGCATCTACTATAGTTGCACACGGGGGTACCTGAGCATCTACTATAGTTGCACACGGGGATACCTGAGCATCTACTATAGTTGCACACGGGGGTACCTGAGCATCTACTATAGTTGCACACGGGATACCTGAGCATCTACTATAGTTGCACACGGGAGTACCTGAGCATCTACTATAGTTGCACACGGGGGTACCTGAGCATCTACTATAGTTGCACACGGGGGTACCTGAGCATCTACTATAGTTGCACACGGGGGTACCAGAGCATCTACTATAGTTGCACACGGGGGTACCTGAGCATCTACTATAGTTACACACGGGGGTACCTGAGCATCTACTATAGTTGCACACGGGGGTACCAGAGCATCTACTATAGTTGCACACGGGGGTACCTGAGCATCTACTATAGTTGCACACGGGGGTACCTGAGCATCTACTATAGTTGCACACGGGGGTACCTGAGCATCTACTATAGTTGCACACGGGGGTACCTGAGCATCTACTATAGTTGCACACGGGGGTACCAGAGCATCTACTATAGTTGCACACGGGGGTACCTGAGCATCTATTATAGTTGCACACGGGGGTACCTGAGCATCTACTATAGTTGCACACGAGGGTACCTGAGCATCTACTATCGTTGCACACGGGGGTACCTGAGCATCTACTATAGTTGCACACGGGGGTATCTGAGCATGTACTATAGTTGCACACGGGGGTACCTGAGCATGTACTATAGTTGCACACGGGGGTACCTGAGCATCTACTATAGTTGCACACGGGGGTACATGAGCATCTACTATAGTTGTACACGGGGGTACATGAGCATCTACTATAGTTGCACACGGGGGTACCAGAGCATCTACTATAGTTGCACACGGGGGTACCAGGGCATCTACTATAGTTGCACACGGGGGTACCTGAGCATCTACTATAGTTGCACACGGGGGTACCTGAGCATGTACTATAGTTGCACACGGGGGTACCTGAGCATCTACTATAGTTGCACACGGGGGTACCTGAGCATCTACTATAGTTGCACACGGGGGTACCTGAGCATCTACTATAGTTGCACACGGGGGTACCTGAGCATCTACTATAGTTGCACACGGGGGTACCTGAGCATCTACTATAGTTGCACACGGGGGTACCTGAGCATCTACTATAGTTGCACACGGGGGTACCTGAGCATGTACTATAGTTGCACACGGGGTTACCTGAGCATGTACTATAGTTGCACACGGGGGTACCTGAGCATGTACTATAGTTGCACACGGGGGTACCAGAGCATCTACTATAGTTGCACACGGGGGTACCAGAGCATCTACTATAGTTGCACACGGGGGTACCTGAGCATCTACTATAGTTGCACACGAGGGTACCTGAGCATCTACTATAGTTGCACACGGGGGTACCTGAGCATCTACTATAGTTGCACACGGAGGTACCAGAGCATCTACTATAGTTGCACACGGGGGTACCTGAGCATCTACTATAGTTGCACACGGGGGTACATGAGCATCTACTATAGTTACACACGGGGGTACATGAGCATCTACTATAGTTGCACACGGGGGTACCAGAGCATCTACTATAGTTGCACACGGGAGTACCTGAGCATCTACTATAGTTGCACACGGGGGTACCTGAGCATCTACTATAGTTGCACACGGAGGTACCAGAGCATCTACTATAGTTGCACACTGGGGTACCTGAGCATCTACTATAGTTGCACACGGGGGTACATGAGCATCTACTATAGTTGTACACGGGGGTACATGAGCATCTACTATAGTTGCACACGGGGGTACCAGAGCATCTACTATAGTTGCACACGGAGGTACCAGAGCATCTACTATAGTTGCACACGGGGGTACCTGAGCATCTACTATAGTTGCACACGGGGGTACATGAGCATCTACTATAGTTGCACACGGGGGTACATGAGCATCTATTATAGTTGCACACGGGGGTACCAGAGCATCTACTATTGTTGCACACGGGGGTACATGAGCATCTACTATAGTTGCACACGGGGGTACTTGAGCATCTATTATAGTTGCACACGGGGGTACCTGAGCATCTACTATAGTTGCACAGGGGGTACATGAGCATCTATTATAGTTGCACACGGGGGTACCTGAGCATCTACTATAGTTGCACACGGGGGTACCTGAGCATCTACTATAGTTGCACACGGGGGTACATGAGCATCTACTATAGTTGCACACGGGGGTACATGAGCATCTATTATAGTTGCACACGGGGGTACCAGAGCATCTACTATTGTTGCACACGGGGGTACATGAGCATCTACTATAGTTGCACACGGGGGTACTTGAGCATCTATTATAGTTGCACACGGGGGTACCAGAGCATCTACTATAGTTGCACACGGGGGTACCTGAGCATCTATTATAGTTGCACACGGGGGTACCTGAGCATCTATTATAGTTGCACACGGAGGTACCAGAGCATCTTCTATAGTTGCACACGGAGGTACCTGAGCATCTACTATAGTTGCACACGGGGGTACCAGAGCATCTACTATAGTTGCACACGGGGTACATGAACATCTACTATAGTTGCACACGGAGGTACCAGAGCATCTACTATAGTTGCACACGGGGGTACCAGAGCATCTACTATAGTTGCACACGGGGGTACCTGAGCATCTACTATAGTTGCACACGGGGGTACCTGAGCATCTACTATAGTTGCACACGGGGGTACCAGAGCATCTACTATAGTTGCACACGGGGGTACCAGAGCATCTACTATAGTTGCACACGGAGGTACCAGAGCATCTACTATAGTTGCACACGGGGGTACCAGAGCATCTACTATAGTTGCACACGGGGGTACATGAGCATCTACTATAGTTGCACACGGGGGTACCTGAGCATCTACTATAGTTGCACACGGGGGTACATGAGCATCTATTATAGTTGCACACGGGGGTACCTGAGCATCTACTATAGTTGCACACGGGGGTACCTGAGCATCTACTATAGTTGCACACGGGGGTACCTGAGCATCTACTATAGTTGCACACGGGGGTACCAGAGCATCTACTATAGTTGCACACGGGGGTACCAGAGCATCTACTATGGTTGCACACGGGGGTACCTGAGCATCTACTATAGTTGCACACGGGAGTACCTGAGCATCTACTATAGTTGCACACGGGGGTACCTGAGCATCTACTATAGTTGCACACGGGGGTACCTGAGCATCTATTATAGTTGTCGGAAAATCCGACACCATTTAATATCATACAGATAATAGCTGCTGTATTACCAACAAGTTACCCATAGAAAACGTAACTTGTAGTGGAATTACCGTCTAAAGAAAACGGGATATCATCACCACATACCATTATAATTCACCAGCTATTCTGCTGGGAATTATTCTTAAATACATTAGTCTTTGGACTTTACCATCATAAAAACATCTTATATAAATTAACTTAATTATCAATATTAAAGTAGAGTAAATGTGACCCTTCTATCACTTTCTGAAATCTGGACAAAGTAGGCCAGGCGTCAGGGAGGAAGGAAGGAAGCAGCCATTGTTGTGTCACCTCCGAGACGTGTGGAGCAAATTTAGCTCCTATCATATCTGGACAATGTCGGCCAGTAACGTCAATATTATGGAGTGTTACACAGCCATTGTTTATATTGAGACCAGAGGCTCACACAGGAGCAAATTCGGCTCCTGTTAATTTTACTTGGACGTAGTGTTATGGAAACCAAAGGTACCATCTCCAACACGATGTCTACAATTCAAGTTAAGTGTCTATCCGAAACCCGTTTATCATTCATTTATGGCCATTAATGTCAGGATATAGGGTGACCCGGTTAGATCGCGAAATCGCCTCAAACTAAAGGTAATTAAGCCAGGTCTCAATGTTCCATGTACTATAGTGTTTTCTCTGATATAGCTTGTCATATATAGGATTCTGGCTTCACAGCTAGCGCACTTTTGACAGGTCAAGACGAGGAAGCAAGATTTGTGCACCAGTTACTGGGTGATATGGAAGCTACCTCAAAGAGGATAATTTGGTGTCTACACCCTAGTTATACCTGGTGGACTAACCTGCTGTACTATAAGATAAGGAACCTCTTCAATGTATGTAGCTATTACTGTAGTTTGATTGGCTGCATATATATATTAATTTAATAACCCCCCCTAATGTGTAGAAGATCGATTTGTGAGATTATAAGAATATTGCAGAAATACAGTCCACTTAACATTATACAAATTGCTATCGAAGTATATAAATTAACGTAAATATAAATTCATATAAATTAAATAAATATAAATCTCACAGGTCGGTTCCCACATTATTTGGTCATCTTCGAACCGGATGACGGATTATTTGATCCTATGAACCCACATTTGGTCATCTTAGTACCGGATGAACCAGTTAACCAGTGGATTCATTAAATATACTAGTGCAGTGTTATTTAAACAAAGCCAGTCATAGACAGCGGCGTTGCCTCGTGGGAGCTCAGGAGCCTCCCTCAGCCCAGTTCAGCTTCGTCAGCGGTTTCATGCACACCCACAGATATTTGGTGGCGTGTTATTTCGTGAAATGACAGCGCTAATATTGAAACCAGCCAAATTAGTGACTGTGTCTTCGCGAGATTGTTCACGGATTTCGTGGTGTTACATTTCGCGAGAGATTATCTACGAATTTTGTGGAGTTTATTTCGTGAGGTCACTAATAATATTTAATACTTCTAGATAATATTAGAAGTTTCATAGAGGCTAATTAAGAGGCTATTATCAATAATTGTGTATATTATTTCTCCAAAATAGAGAATTATTTAATATATACTGCACTAGTGTTCTCAATATAATATTTACTAATTGCCAACCCACAACAGGGTAGGATAAAACCATTGACTAGTTGAACTATTATCGTTCATCCTAGTCCCATTATTACCATAGTCAGTTGTACTATATTGAATAACCTAACACCATTAATGAATGGTGCTGACCCTATTTTGGGTGTAATTTTTATCAACTCGAGTTGAGTTGTGTATATAATAATTTACTTATGATCATTACACCTTTGAGTGATTAATTAGTGTCTCTACCATCCTAGGGTGATATAGAAGAGCTAACCTAAAGGTACTTCCAGTGACACTGGTTTATCACTCAAATCATTAGTGTGTATGATTGTATATATATAATGTGTATTAATTTTAAGTGCTAACCTCTAGTAGAGGTAGGATTATTGCCTAGTGAGTTCAGAATTTACCCTAGGCTACCATCAGTGCTTGCTCAGTATTATGAGCAGCCCAAGTACAAGTCCCACAAGGCTTCACCAACGAGCCAGTATGGATAATGCAGGGAGAATGAAAAGAACCCTTGCAGGTCTTAAAGGCCACTTAACAAGACAGATCAAGAAATGTGAAGATTTGTCACAACAATCTCAAGTTGATTATGCTGACCTGGAAAGCTATTATCAAGCAGCTGCAGGTAAATTTGAGCAAATCAAATGCCAAATGGCTGTCCTTGTGGGGACAGATTACTACCATCAATTCATCGGTGGCCCTACTAAATATCAGGGCATAACCATGTTAAACTCTGCAGGAGGTAAATTACTCTCAGGCCCAGTATCAAGCCTGAGGAGACCTATGCCTGCAGATAAACAATACCAATAGAAACTAAATTTGTCAGCTGATTATATTTCTCCAGTAGCATTATACTAAGGAGATTACAGCTGACTATACCAACAGAGGTTGATGTTAGTATCATCATTTAAAGCTGGAGATGAGTTCATGAGGCCACAGTGGCAAATCAGTGAACAGTAGCCTAAAACAGCTACAAGTCACTGCGACCAATGTCACTGAACCCACTGCAGTCTCAGAACCATACTTTACTTTAATGATGAACTATTCAATCTTCTGAATCAATTAACTAAATTAAACCCCAATAAATTTGATGACTGATTTGATACATTTATTATTTAATCAAGATGTATTCCATGGGCCTCAGTGTTTATATATCAGTGACCAGTTACCTGAAGAAACTTCAAGTTATATCTAATGTCACTGATCTCACTGCAGTCCCTGAATCATACTTGACTGTAGTACTTGATCACATCCAGTCTTCTGGGTTAAATAATATGTAATAAGGCTTGAATATTAGCCTTTCAAGAGTTGACAGGGAAATGAAATCGCATTAGACTTCTAACCCCTGCAACTCTAGTACGGGACATCCGTCCTGTACGAACAGACGCACAAATGTGTGATTACTAACTACTAACATCAAATTAATGTAATAATTCGAAGGAGGAGTATCGGTGTTCGTCTGTTCTAAATAGGACTTCGACCCGTGAGCAGCCCCCTGGGGAATTATGTCGGAAAATCCGACACCATTTAATATCATACAGATAATAGCTGCTGTATTACCAACAAGTTACCCATAGAAAACGTAACTTGTAGTGGAATTACCGTCTAAAGAAAACGGGATATCATCACCACATACCATTATAATTCACCAGCTATTCTGCTGGGAATTATTCTTAAATACATTAGTCTTTGGACTTTACCATCATAAAAACATCTTATATAAATTAACTTAATTATCAATATTAAAGTAGAGTAAATGTGACCCTTCTATCACTTTCTGAAATCTGGACAAAGTAGGCCAGGCGTCAGGGAGGAAGGAAGGAAGCAGCCATTGTTGTGTCACCTCCGAGACGTGTGGAGCAAATTTAGCTCCTATCATATCTGGACAATGTCGGCCAGTAACGTCAATATTATGGAGTGTTACACAGCCATTGTTTATATTGAGACCAGAGGCTCACACAGGAGCAAATTCGGCTCCTGTTAATTTTACTTGGACGTAGTGTTATGGAAACCAAAGGTACCATCTCCAACACGATGTCTACAATTCAAGTTAAGTGTCTATCCGAAACCCGTTTATCATTCATTTATGGCCATTAATGTCAGGATATAGGGTGACCCGGTTAGATCGCGAAATCGCCTCAAACTAAAGGTAATTAAGCCAGGTCTCAATGTTCCATGTACTATAGTGTTTTCTCTGATATAGCTTGTCATATATAGGATTCTGGCTTCACAGCTAGCGCACTTTTGACAGGTCAAGACGAGGAAGCAAGATTTGTGCACCAGTTACTGGGTGATATGGAAGCTACCTCAAAGAGGATAATTTGGTGTCTACACCCTAGTTATACCTGGTGGACTAACCTGCTGTACTATAAGATAAGGAACCTCTTCAATGTATGTAGCTATTACTGTAGTTTGATTGGCTGCATATATATATTAATTTAATAACCCCCCCTAATGTGTAGAGGATCGATTTGTGAGATTAAGAGATTATTGCAGAAATACAGTCCACTTATCATTATACAAATTGCTATCGAAGTATATAAATTAACGTAAATATAAATTCATATAAATTAAATAAATATAAATCTCACAGGTCGGTTTCCACAATAGTTGCACACGGGGGTACCTGAGCATGTACTATAGTTGCACGCGGGGGTACCTGAGCATCTACTATAGTTGCACACGGGGGTACCTGAGCATCTACTATAGTTGCACACGGGGGTACCTGAGCATCTACTATAGTTGCACACGGGGGTATCTGAGCATCTACTACAGTTGCACACTTGGGTACCTGAGCATCTACTATAGTTGCACACGGGGGTACCTGAGCATCTACTGTAGTTGCACACGGGGGTACCTGAGCATCTACTATAGTTGCACACGGGGGTACCTGAGCATCTACTATAGTTGCACATGAGGGTACCTGAGCATCTACTATAGTCGCACATGGGGGTATCAGAGCATCTACTATAGTTGCACACGGGGGTACCTGAGCATCTACTATAGTTGCACACGGGGGTACCTGAGCATCTACTATAGTTGCACACGGGGGTACCTGAGCATCTACTATAGTTGCTCACGGGGGTACCTGAGCATCTACTTTATTTGCACACAAGTCCAATCCTGGAGTATGCGGCCCCAGCATGGAGCCCGTACCTTGTCAAGCACAAGACGAAGCTGGAAAAAGTCCAAAGGTATGCCATTAGACTAGTCCCAGAACTAAGAGGCATGAGTTACGAGGAAAAGCTGCGTGAGATGCACCTTACGACACTGGAAGACAGAAGAGTAAGGAGAGACATGATTTCTCCCTACAAAATTTTCAGAGGAATTGACAGGATAGATAACGATAAACTTTTTAACACGGGTGGTACGCGAACAAGGGGACATAAGTTGAGACTGAATACCCAAATGAATCACTGGGACGTTACAAAGAACTTTTTTAGTGTCAGAGTAGTTAACAGGTGGAATGCAATATGCAGTGATGTGGTGGAGGCTGACTCCATGATAGGGTGGACAAAGACAAACTCTTCAACACGGGTGGGACACGAACAAGGGGACACAGGTGGAAGCCTAGTACCCAGATGAGCCACAGAGACGTTAGAAATAATTTTTTTTCAGTGTCAGAGTAGTTAATAAATATAATGCATTAAGAAGTGATGTGGTGGAGGCTGACTCCATATACAGTTTCAAATGTAGATATGATAGAGCCCAGTAGGCTCAGGAATCTGCACATTAGTTGATTGACGGTTCAGAGGCGGGACCAAAGAGTCAGAGCTCAACCCCCACAAGCACAACTAAGTGAGTACAACTATGTGAGTCTATCAATATCTACCACACATGATTTCAATATCAGCCACACATATCAATATCAAGCGCAAGAAGAAAAAACAGATGTAATAGGAATCACTGAAACAAAATTGTCAGGAGTCATAACAGATGCTGTGTTTCCAAAGGACTACTATATAGTAAGGAAAGAGAGGGAAGGGAGAGGAGGTGGAGGAGTGGCCCTGCTGATAAGGAAGGACTGGAGTTTTTATAAGATAGAAATTCAGGGGTGTGACGGGTTCAGAGATTACATGACAGGAACTATGACAATGGGTGGACCTAAGATAATAGTGGCAGTTATTAACAACCCTCCCCTAAATGACAGAAGACCCAGACAGGAGTTTAATAGGAACAACATGGCAACCAATAATATAATAGAGAGATCAGCTTCAGTTGCCTGCAGGAATGGTTTCACACTCTTAATCATAGGGGATTTCAACCATGGAACGATAGCATGGGGACCCACATGGAGGTAGAGATATATAGAGAGCTAAACTCTTGGAAGTGGCAACAAGGAACTTTCTGAGCCAGCACGTTACGGAACCCACAAGAATGAGAGGCAATGACGAACCAGTTAGACTCGACTTGATATTCACCTTGAATGAGTCAGAAATAAGTGAAGTCAAATTTGAAGCCCCCATAGAAATGAGTGATCACAATATATTGACATTTGAGAATCTGGTGGAGGTAGAGATAACCTATCCAAGGATGGGATCGGAAGGGAAAAGACTAAATTACCGAAGAGGAAAATATGACGAGTTGAGGAACTTCCTAAAGGGAATACCATGGGAAACAGAACTTAGAGACAAGACTGTACAGGATATGATGGATTATGTCACTCAGAAGTGTCAGGAAGCTGCAGACAGGTTTATTCCGGTTCAAAAGGAGAAGAACGAAATGCAACAGAAGAATCCATGGTTCAACCAGGAATGTAAGGTAGGGAAGCAATTAAGTAAAGGAACATGGTGAAACTACAGAAATAACAGAACACCAGAGAGCAGGAAGAGTTACCAGAGGGCCAGGAATGAGTACCTCAGAGTGAAGAGAGAAGCAGAGAGACAGTATGAAAATGATATTTGTGAGTAAAGCTAAGACCCAACCAGAATTGCTCAACAGCCATATCAGGAGGAAAATAGCAGTGAAGGAACCAGTGATGAAACTGAGAAAAAGGGAAGAACAGATACACAGAGAATGACAAGGAGGTGTGTGAAGAACTTAATAAGAGATTCCAGGTCTTCACAAGAGATCAAGGAGAATCCCCTGCACTAAATGATGAGGCAAACCAGGCAACCTTGGAGGAATTTGACCTCAACAGTGATGACGTCAAAGGGAATCTGTTGGAGTTGAATGTGACCAAGGCTGTTGGGCCTGGCAGAATCTCACCGTGAATGCTAAAGGAAGGTGCAGAAGCACTAAGTGTGCCACTCTCTATGGTGTATAACAGGTCACTAGAAACCGGAGACCTTCTGGAAAGCTGGAAGATAGCTAATGTAGTCCCAATATACAAAAAGGGTGACAGGTAAGAGGCACTGAACTATAGGCTAGTTTCTCTTAACTTAAATACTATGCAAGGTGATGGAGAAGATCGTGAGGAAATGGCTGGTAGTGCATCTGGAGAGAAATAGCTTTGTAACACACCACCAGCATGGGTTCAGAGAAGGTAAATTGTTCCTCAAAGGTTTAATAGACTTCTATGACCAAGCAACAAAAATTAGGCAAGGAAGAGAACGGTGGGTAGACTGCATTTTTATAGACTGTCAGGACGCCTTTGACACATTACCCCATAAAAGGCTGTTGCAAATAGTTGGAACAACAGGCAGGAGTAAAAGGTAAGGTGCTCCAGTAGATAAGGGAGTATCTAAGGAAGAGGAAACAGAGAGTAACTGTGAGGGACAGACATCAGAGTGGCGAGATGTCACCAGCGGAGTCCCACAGGGCTCGGTACTTGGACCCATCCTGTTTCTAATATATGTAAACGACCTTCCAGAGGGTATAGACTCATTCCTTTCAATGTTTGCTGATGATACAAAAATTATGAGAAGAATCATGCCAGATTAAGATTGACAGAGACTACAGGACGACCAAAACCAACTGGAGGAATGGTCTCGAAAATGGCTAGTAAAGTTCAACTCTGGAAAGTGTAAAGTGATGAAATTAGGCGAAGGCAGCAGGAGGCTGGACACACGGTATCATCAGGGAGGTGAAATCCTGCAAGAGTCAAATAGAGAGAAAGATCTGGGGGTTGATTTCACACCGAACCTGTCCCCAGAGGCCCACATTTAAAATATATCATCAGCGGAATATGCTAGACTGGCCAACATAATAACTGCCTTTAGAATCTGGTGTAAGGAATCGTTCAGGACCCTGTATACCACTTATGTCAGACCAATCCTGGAATATGCATCTCCAGCCTGAAGTCCATACCCAGTTAAACACAAGACGATTCTTGTGTTTAAGACGATTAAACTTAAAGAAGATTCAGCGGTATGCCACCAGACTCGTCCCGGAACTGAGAGGAGTGAGCTACGAGGAAAGGTTAAAGGAAATGGAACACACTTCCCTGGAAAACAGAAGAGTAAGGGGAGACATGATAACCACCTACAAAATTCTCAGAGGAATCGATAGGGTGGACAAAGACAAACTCTTCAACACGGGTGGGACACGAACAAGGGGACACAGGTGGAAGCCTAGTACCCAGATGAGCCACAGAGACGTTAGAAATAAATTTTTTTCAGTGTCAGAGTAGTTAATAAATATAATGCATTAAAAAGTGATGTGGTGGAGGCTGACTCCATACACAGTTACAAATGTAGATATGATAGAGCCCAGTAGGCTCAGGAATCTGTACACCAGTTGATTGACATTTGAGAGGCGGGACCAACGAGCCAGAGCTCAACCCCCGCCAGCACAAGTATGTGAGTACACAGAACAGAGGTCGTGCGCTACACAGGAGCCACAGTTGCCCAGGACTGAGGGGGCGCCACGGTGGGTCCCGCTACACACCCACAAAGAGCAATGTGGAATTAACATTATCACTTAAGCCATTGGATACGTTTACTAAAGTAGATGCCCTGGTACCCCCGTGTGCAACTATAGTAGATGCTCTGGTACCCCCGTGTGCAACTATAGTAGATGCTCTGGTACCCCCGTGTGCAACTATAGTAGATGCTCTGGTACCCCCGTGTGCAACTATAGTAGATGCCCTGGTACCCCCGTGTGCAACTATAGTAGATGCTCTGGTACCCCCGTGTGCAACTATAGTAGATGCTCTGGTACCCCCGTGTGCAACTATAGTAGATGCTCTGGTACCCCCGTGTGCAACTATAGTAGATGCTCTGGTACCCCCGTGTGCAACTATAGTAGATGCTCTGGTACCCCCGTGTGCAACTATAGTAGATGCTCTGGTACCCCCGTGTGCAACTATAGTAGATGCTCAGGTACCCCCGTGTGCAACTATCGTAGATGCTCAGGTACTCCCGTGTGCAACTATAGTAGATGCCCTGGTACCCCCGTGTGCAACTATACTAGATGCTCTGGTACCCCCGTGTGCAACTATAGTAGATGCTCAGGTACCCCCGTGTGCAACTATAGTAGATGCCCTGGTACCCCCCGTGCGCAACTATAGTAGATGCTCTGGTACCCCCGTGTGCAACTATAGTAGATGCTCAGGTACCCCCGTGTGCAACTATAGTAGATGCTCATGTACCCCCGTGTGCAACTATAGTAGATGCTCTGGTACCCCCGTGTGCAACTATAGTAGATGCTCAGGTACCCCCGTGTGCAACTATAGTAGATGCTCAGGTACCCCCGTGTGCAACTATAGTAGATGCCCTGGTACCCCCGTGTGCAACTATAGTAGATGCTCTGGTACCCCCGTGTGCAACTATAGTAGATGCTCAGGTACCCCCGTGTGCAACTATAGTAGATGCCCTGGTACCCCCGTGTGCAACTATAGTAGATGCCCTGGTACCCCCGTGTGCAACTATAGTAGATGCTCAGGTACCCCCGTGTGCAACTATAGTAGATGCCCTGGTACCCCCGTGTGCAACTATAGTAGATGCTCAGGTACCCCCGTGTGCAACTATAGTAGATGCTCAGGTACCCCCGTGTGCAACTATAGTAGATGCCCTGGTACCCCCGTGTGCAACTATAGTAGATGCTCTGGTACCCCCGTGTGCAACTATAGTAGATGCTCTGGTACCCCCGTGTGCAACTATAGTAGATGCTCTGGTACCCCCGTGTGCAACTATAGTAGATGCTCAGGTACCCCCGTGTGCAACTATGGAGAGAGAGCGAGAGAGAGAGAGAGAGAGAGAGAGAGAGAGAGAGAGAGAGAGAGAGAGAGAGAGAGAGAGAGAGAGAGAGAGAGAGAGAGAGAGAGAGAGAGAGAGAGAGAGAGAGAGAGAGAGACAGAGAGAGAGACAGAGAGAGAGAGAGAGAGAGAGAGAGAGAGAGAGAGAGAGAGAGAGAGAGAGAGAGAGAGAGAGAGAGAGAGAGAGAGAGAGAGAGAGAGAGAGAGAGAGAGAGAGAGAGAGAGAGAGACAGAGAGAGAGACAGAGAGAGAGACAGAGAGAGAGAGAGAGAGAGAGAGAGAGAGAGAGAGAGAGAGAGAGAGAGAGAGAGAGACAGAGAGACAGAGAGAGAGACAGAGAGAGAGAGAGAGACAGAGAGAGAGAGAGAGAGAGAGAGAGAGAGAGAGAGAGAGAGAGAGAGAGAGAGAGAGAGAGAGAGAGAGAGAGAGAGAGAGAGAGAGACAGAGAGAGAGAGAGAGAGAGAGAGAGAGAGAGAGAGAGAGAGAGAGAGAGAGAGAGAGAGAGAGAGAGACAGAGACAGAGACAGAGACAGAGAGAGAGAGAGAGAGAGAGAGAGAGAGAGAGAGAGAGAGAGAGAGAGAGAGAGAGAGAGAGAGAGAGAGAGAGAGAGAGAGAGAGAGACAGAGAGAGAGAGAGAGAGAGAGAGAGAGACAGAGAGATGGTAAAGGAATATCTTCGTCAGTGTGGAAACTGTACGAGAAATGTTCCAATACCTTCACCACAGAGGAGCGCTAAGAGGCACAAACTGAGATGGAAGACGTGGAAGAATTGTTTGGTGGTCATTTAACTCTTTTATTTTTTTGTTCTTTACTGTAACGGAGAAAATGTTCACGACTCCAGTATAGGAAGCGGAAGTTTACCATCCTTCTGCTTCAGTATGTTTCGCCAAGTGTAGGAAGCTCTCAAGGTTGTAGGGAGGATTGCTAGAGCCTAAACTGTCAGTGTTAGACAAGAGGCCTCTTACCTCTTTCTGCACTATTAAATCTTACACTATTAAATCTTACAATTGTCATCATCTACACCTACATATCAATATTTATCACACATATCAATTTCTACCACACATATCAATATTTATCACACATATCAATTTCTACCACACATATCAATATCTACCACACATATCAATTTCTACCACACATATCAATATTTATCACACATATCAATTTCTACCACACATATCAATATCTACCACACATATCAATTTCTACCACACATATCAATATCTACCACACATATCAATATCTACCACACATATCAATTTCTACCACACATATCAATATCTACTACATATATTAATATACCATACATCAATATCTACCACATATATCAATATCTTCCACATATATAATTTATAACCACACATCAGTATCAACCACACACATCAATGTCAACCACACACATCAATATCAACCACACATATCAATATCAACCACACATATCAATATCAACCACACACATCAATGTCAACCACACACATCAATATCAACCACACACATCAATATCAACCACACACATCAATATCAACCACACACATCAATATCAACCACACACATCAATATCAACCACACACATCAATATCAACCACACACATCAATATCAACCACACACATCAATATCAACCACACACATCAATATCAACCACACACATCAATATCAACCACACACATCAATATCAACCACACACATCAATATCAACCACACACATCAATATCAACCACACATATCAATATCAACCACACACATCAATATCAACCACACACACCAATATCAACCACACACATCAATATCAACCACACATATCAATATCAACCACACATATCAATATCAACCACACATATCAATATCAACCACACACACCAATATCAACCACACACATCAATATCAACCACACACATCAATATCAACCACACATATCAATATCAACCACACATATCAATATCAACCACACATATCAATATCAACCACACACACCAATATCAACCACACACATCAATATCAACCACACACATCAATATCAACCACACATATCAATATCAACCACACATATCCTTATTATTAATTCCTTAATAAGACTCGATTGTTTACCGAGGCCGCAGGTGAAGGAGGCGGCTGATGAGCGGTGCGATAGTATTAACACTCAGGTGACCCCGCCAGCAGTGAGGGCGGCCTCTAGCGTCCCCCTCACATGTGGTCACTCAACACTGGAACACTTACCTCAACATTATACTGGTGCTCTGTGTTTCAGTAGATATATTGGCTCTCTCACCACCCAGTACAGAGCAGCTCCCGGCTCAGTACAGTGGTGGTGGTGGCAGCTGGTGACAGGTGGGGGTGATGGTGGGTAGGGCCCTCACAGCTGGTGGTGGCAGCTGGTGACAGGTGGGGGTGATGGTGGGTAGGGCCCTTACAGCTGGTGGTGGCAGCTGGTGACAGGTGGGGGTGATGGTGGGTAGGGCCCTCACAGCTGGTGGTGGCAGCTGGCAGACTGGTGCATCAAGACATCAACACTGGCGGCTGTTGATGGCACCTCGCCTCCTCCCGGAGCACCTTAGACCTGCTTGTGACTCACGAAGGACAACAAGGACCAGCTCTCCTCCAACACCAGAGCTTCCTTCCTCTTCCTGGGAACATTGTCTTGTAGAATGTCTCCTTGAGTTGTGGCTCTCACTTAATTTCCAGGCACACTTTTCGTTAAGTGCTCACACCACTCAAGTTTCCGGTCCTTGCAACAGACGTTCACCCAGCTTAGCGCCTTCCTTCACTATGGTGTTCTCCCGATGGTGGACCATCATCTCTGCCAAGCACGAATCATCACTATGGAATTTTCGTAGGTCCATATCTGATTGACTGGAGGCCGCTGCGATGAGACACTTCCAGATATGGCACCACAGTTAGATCAAGAGGTTTGCGGGAGAACTTACAAAGTTATTTACTTAGTAACTTACTAAGTTACAAAAAAGTAACTTTACGACTAAAGTAAAAGCTAGGAAAGTAACTTATAAAGTTACTCTCATTCAAAGTCTCAGAAAAACTGGCTGACTCAAGCAACCTATCGATATATTCCTTTTATTAATTAGTGACTTTAATACCTAAGAGCAGTTAAGCGTCTGACTGTCATTTATGCAGCTTATGGTCTGACGATACACCCGCCTCCCCCGTCATTTTGGACAACCTAAAGTTGAGAACCTAAACTCAAAGCTTTCACTAACAACAATAGCTGTTAGTTTTGCTAATTGCTGGGTATTCCGGTCTCGTGAACATCACTCTATTAGCGATTATTCAGGGGGACTCCCTTTAGAACATGTTCGCTGAACATGTTCGCTGAACATGTTCCCTGAACATGAAGATACATATGAACACAAGTCAACCGAGCATAGGAAGGCTGTGACACACTGATGACTCGTGATTCATCTTCTATGTGACATGAAAGTTGAAGATTACTAGTTACAAAAAACTAGTGTCGAGCTGAGCAAAAAGAAATAAGTTTCGAGGATCAGGCTTCAGATAAGCTGATATAGGATAATAGCGCTTAGCTTGCAGTTTTATCAGAGAGAAAGAGAGAGGAGAGTGAGAAATAGTGAGAGAGGTGGGAAACAGATATATTACTTCCAAATTACGAGTCTTACAAGAAAATAATAAGATTATCTTTTCCTTTACTCATTAACAATTTTATTGAATTTCCTGCATCCAGACTCCTTAAATATTCTTTTAAAATATGCTAAACTTTCCAGGAAATTGTTCCATAATACGACGTCAAAAATTCATCTTATATATTTCAAGACGCTGACCAAATATTCCACCTGCCTTGGTGAGAAATTTCAAAGTTTTTAAACCAAAAATTTTTCATGAGTATGAAGCAGGGAAGGAGGAAGTAAAATGGTTAAAAGGAGGAAAAATTCCAGGAAAGTCTGAGGCGGACCTGGAGAGAACCCCAAGATGATGGTGACACGGTAATTAATATCTGTAAAATCTACAGTAATTTTCCTGTTGCATCAGTAGGTGAAGTTGTCTTGATGGTAGTTGTAATATTAGTGATTGTATTAGCTGTAAGCATATTAATAGTTGTAATACGAAAATATATTAAAATTAGCGAATGCTGGACGCGTTTTCGGCTCAATTCGCCTTCATCAGAGCAAGATAGTTAATGATTACTATATACTGGATACCTGGTGGTGCCCAGGAGTAGAGTTTACCGTTCACTCACACTTCCTTGCCCTTCTTCCCTCACCCCCCCTGTCTCCACCTACCACAGACACAATTCTCGAGGCATATTAGTACTTTATAAAACTGCTATACTCATTGCTTGTGCTACACAAAAATTACACTCTGGTGTTTGATTCTTGTATATTTATTATTCAAATGCAATATTGTCTTGAATTTTAATGTTAGGTTGAATCTCCTTATTATCTCAAGTCGGTTCCCTCCCTGTCTCGCTGATCACTGTATCTTAATTTTGTGAACTCTTTAGAACTCTGTGAGGGCTGAGGAATTCACATTGCCTCGAGTGTGCAAAGGGTAGTGTACAACAAGAGCAATGGAGGGATTCATCGCCTTGTGCCCTCAGGAACAATGGTTGCCTTTGCACGCAGTTGGAATGGTGTGGGATTTATTCTGTAACTCCATCAATATAAGGAGAAAAATCTTATTAAAATAAACTAATCTACTGAAACAAAACACCTTAGCGGCTGATTGCTGGTAGTAGCAGCTGTTGTGATATATTCTACTTGGTACAGAGTTCCTTAGATGGGTCAGTGCTGCTCGGGGGACCCCTGTTGGTATACTGTGAGGGAGATCCAGCCAGGTATGATGACCCTACGCATCAAACATCATGATGTATGATGTGTATCTAGAGTGAGAGATAGTAGATAGTAGTTTCTATCTACTATCTAGCGAACCATCAGGTAAGGGGAACGGGCCTCCATTAAACAGCTGGGAAAGAAGACCCTCTTGAGCTTAATGTATGATGCATCATACCTCGACGCGTGAATGATGTATCATACATCATGATGTATGATGTGCAGGAGGCTCATCACGGATCCTACGGAGTGTCTCATGATGCTGGTGCCTTCATTTACCTGTCGGCCGAACTAATCTCAATCAAGTTGTATCAATAAACTTACCTGTGTTCATCATGCTCAGGTATCGTTTAGTTTATTATGATTTGGGCCACACTTTATTGTCCTGGTCTCTTGTCACATTACTATATTTAAACACTGGCAAGTAATGGTTACTTTTATTTTTTATTGATGTGAATTTATTTATTGCAAAGTATATTACTTTGTCTTTAAACCATTGCAGTATATCATTTAAAAATTGGTTAAACCTTTGCTAATCATAATTAATTGGTTGGTAAGTATCTTGTTCTTGCTGAGTTGGGCTCATAAGCCCATAGTCTTAACCGCACCTGTGATATAATGATGTTAATGGCATCAAAGGAATTGGATCCAAATTTTCATTTACCTCAAACCTCCTTTTTTATTTGGTGTAATTTGAACGTGCAGTAATTTACAATAGACAGAGCGTTGTGTCTATTGTGTCTTTTTAAGACATAGTCCTCATGGTGGGCCCCAACACTGCAACGGTGCTCACTACTGTTGAAGTGGTGGAGTCTTTTGTTAATGGCGTCTAGGCTCCGTGGCTGTGATGACGTCTAGGCTCCGTGGCTATGATGATGTCTAGGCTCCGTGGCAGTAATGGCGTCGGTGTGGCCGGCAGAGGCTTGGTCCACTTCACTGCTCTCTCTCTCTCTATCACTAAATACAACTTTACTTCCCTTACTATGGATCACTGAAAACTTTCAAGTTTGTGTGTCTTTATGTTTAAATGATTTCGTGTGCTGAAGGCGACGCCCGCCACCAGTGGCCTGCCTCAGGGGGAGTACAGGTTCCCTCCCGGTTTAAACATTGGTTATGTACTCAGGTTTACCAAATGTGTTTGGTTAAACAGATAGCTATTTATGATCTTATTTATTTTAAGAGTATTTCCATAATATGTTTATGGTACTTTAGATATATTTAAGAATTCGTTTAACAATCATTAGAGATGCCTGTCTCATGTATTGTGTTAAACTGATAGATATATGCTAACCACAGCAATCATTGGTAAATATATGCTGACCACAACAATCATTGGTAAATATATGCTAACCACAGCAATCATTGGTAAATATATGCTGACCACAACAATCATTGGTGGATATATGCTGACCACAACAATCATTGGTGGATATATACTGACCACAACAATCATTGGTGGATATATACTGACCACAGCAATCATTGGTGGATATATGCTGACCACAGCAATCATTGGTGGATATATGCTGACCACAGCAATCATTGGTGGATATATGCTGACCACAGCAATCATTGGTGGATATATGCTGACCACAGCAATCATTGGTGGATATATGCTGACCACAGCAATCATTGGTGGATATATGCTGACCACAACAATCATTGGTGGATATATGCTGACCACAGCAATCGTTGGTGGATATATGCTGACCACAGCAATCATTGGTGGATATATGCTGACCACAACAATCATTGGTGGATATATGCTGACCACAACAATCATTGGTGGATATATGCTGACCACAGCAATCATTGGTGGATATATGCTGACCACAGCAATCATTGGTGGATATATGCTGACCACAACAATCAATGGTGGATATATGCTGACCACAACAATCAATGGTGGATATATGCTGACCACAACAATCAATGGTGGATATATGCTGACCACAACAATCACTATGTTCTCTGGGAACTAAAAATATCCAGTCATGGCCCATCTGTTCTTTGTTCTATGATACCCATAGAACGTGAATAACTAATATATGCTAGATTCTATTTTAGCTTAAGTACGCCACCTCTTGGGTGGCGTAATCTTCATCAATCAACCAATCAGAACATGAGGTCAGAGGAAGTTTGGAGAGGTGAAGGTGTCACACCGTGTCATCCTTTGTAGATGATACAAAAATCAGCATGAATATTGCTATTACAGAAGACACTGAACAATTCAGTGTATTTATTGTAGCCCTGTAGAGGTGTACAGCTGTTCAACACCCTACCAGCAAGCAGAAGAAATATTGCCGGAACGAAGGTGGATGTATTCAAGAGGCACTTTGATAGGTACTTGCAAGAAGTGCCGGACCAATCAGGCTGTAGTGGATATTTAGTCCTTCGGGCCACTTCAAGTAACAGCCTGTTGGACCAAGTTATCACAAGTCGAGACTGGCCCCGGGCCGGGCTCGGGGAGTAAAAGAACTCCTGAAACCTTCTCTAGGTGTGCTTGTATCTCTGCTGGGACGGTCTGGGGGTGCAAGGTCAGGTCAGCCTGCCAAGAGTGAAGTCACATATATCTTCCTCTATCCGTTTTGGGACCTCCACCGTCCCGGGATGTAAACTGCTCTGAGACGGTCATTATGACAGTGTCATGACCTCATGACCCCAGCGTCGCTGGCCAACCAAAGCCTGGCCAGTTTAAATCAAGAGTCTTGGGGGAATCAATAAAAAAGGCTCGTTGTTGTTGTTGTTGTTATAGATTGAGCTACTCAGAACACAAAAGTTCCAAGTAGCACGGGCTATGGTGAGCCCGCAGAAGGCTGGTTACATCAACGCCAGTTTACTGGGGCATATAATTAGGTCACCGTAAAACTAGTATATATACATTACTGATGCACACTAAAGCTGATACATTCATCAGAAAGAAGAGAGCTTCAACTAGTCACATAAATCAGTTATCATTCATCTGTCAACTCAACAAGCAAATCAGTTATCAAATTAGTGTCAAACTCAGTCAACTATCAAATCAGTTAACCTACTCATCAGTTAGTAACTCGGTAACAAATCAATAACTCATCAGCTATCATATCAGTAACGGCTTAAACATAGATATAGCTGACTCCAGACTCCCACCCGGCGCAGTGGTACACTATCCAACATAACATGGGGAGGGTGACACAGTTGGGCAAAGGAATCAGTCACCTTGTGTAACACCACAACAACACACATGTAGCTATGGCAGGGACCCCTACAATTGGCCCAACCTTTGCTGAAATGCTCAAGAGCCCAGGAGCAATGTCCACAGTCAAGGATGTTGTAATGAAAGCAGTAACCTCACAGGAGGCAGCTAGATGCACAAGCCAGCTAATGGAAAGGAAAAGAGCTGTAGTAGTGGTAGGTGTCGAGGAACAAGAGGGCTCCACAAGGGAGGAAACGAGGACTAAAGACAAAGCTGCAGTGGCAGGGATATTAAAGGAGATAGGAATGGAAGGGGCTGAACGAGACATAGAACAGTTTTTCCGGATTGGCCAGTACAACAGAGACAAAAAAAGATTGATCAAGGTAGTATTCAAGAGCGAGGACATCAAAGAGGACATTCTAGTAAGGAAGAACAAACTGAGGCATGCAAGGAACTACAAAGAGGTATATGTTCAGAGGGACATGACCAGAGACGAGATAGTAAGGGCAGCAGATGCAAGGAAAAGGCGCAAGGAGAGGGAAGAGAGCCAGGGAACCTCAGCCTCCAACCCAGCAATCCCAGAGGGGAGTGGGGAACCCCAATCCAGCAACCCAGGAACCCCAGGGGGGAATGCAACACCCCAGTCCACCACCCAATAGGGCCCTCTCTACCCCCCAGCACAAACCCTTCCTTGCCCCTGCATAATGCCCATCATGAAACCCAAATCCTCTCCCTCCCCTTACCCCAAGTAGCCCCTGCTTTCCCAGCCCTTGGTCTTCTCCCTGCCCCAAGCAGGCCTGAGCAAGACCAAAGCCCTCTATCCCCCACTCCACCTCCCTCCAAACCCCTGTCAACTACACCGCAGGAGGGCGTGCCCTCTCCCCAAGCAATCCCTGCTCCCTCACCCCCAGGACTTCTTCCTGACCCAAGCAGGCCTGAGGAAGACCTAAGCCCTCCACCCCCCACCCCACCTCCCCCTGAACCCCTGGCAACTACCTCACAGGAGGAGGAGCCTACCCAAGTAGCAAGGACCATAGAACAACCTCCTACACTTGTAGGGAGTGTGGGTGAAATTGGATATAAGAAAGTGAGCTTCAAGGTAATGTACTCAAACATTGATGGGATTACCAATAAAGCAAGTGAACTGGCAGAAAGGGTGCAAGAAGAAAACCCTGATGTAATAGGACTAACAGAAACAAAATTGTCAGGAGTCATAACAGATGCTGTGTTTCCAAAGGACTACTATATAGTAAGGGAAGAGAGGGAAGGGAGAGGAGGTGGAGGAGTGGCCCTGCTGATAAGGAAGGACTGGAGTTTTGATGAGATGGAAATTCCGGGCTGTGACGGATTCAGAGATTACATAACAGGAACTATAACAATGGGTGGACCTAAGATAATAGTGACAGTCATTTACAACCCTCCCCTAAATGACAGAAGACCTAGACAGGAGTTTGATAGGAACAACATGGCAACCATTAATATAATAGAGAGAGCAGCTTCAGTTGCCTGCAGGAATGGCTCAAGACTCTTAATCATGGGTGATTTCAACCATGGAAAGATAGACTGGGAGAATGGGGACCCACATGGTGGTGCAGATACGTGGCGAGCTAAACTCTTGGAAGTGGCAACAAGGAATTTTCTGAGCTAGCATGTCAAGGAACCCACAAGAATGAGAGGCAATGATGAACCAGCTAGACTCGACTTAATATTCACCCTGAATGAGTCAGAAATAAGGGAAGTCAAAGTTGAAGCCCCCATAGGAATGAGTGACCACAGTGTGCTGACCTTTGAGTACTTGGTGGAGGTAGGGATAACCTATCCAAGGATGGGAGTGGAGGGGAAAAGACTGAATTACCGAAGAGGAAAATATGACGAGATGAGGAACTTCCTAATGGGAATACCATGGGAAACAGAACTTAGAGACAAGAATGTGCAGGTCATGATAGATATTGTCACCCAAAAGTGCCAGGAAGCTGCAGACAGGTTTATCCCCGTCCAAAAGGAGAAAAACGAAAAACAACAGAAAAACCCATGGTTCAACCAGGAATGTAAGGTAGCGAAACAACTGAGTAAAAGAACATGGAGAAACTACAGAAATAACAGAACACCAGAGAGCAGGGAGAGGTACCAGAGGGCCAGAAATGAGTACATCAGAGTGAGGAGGGAAGCAGAGAGACAGTTTGAAAATGACATCGCGAGTAAAGCCAAGACCCAACCAAAGCTGCTCCACAGCCATATCAGGAGGAAAACAGCAGTGAAGGAACAAGTGATGAAGCTGCGGAAAGGGGAGAACAGATACACAGAGAATGACAAGGAGGTGTGTGAAGAACTCAACAAGAGATTCCAGGAGGTCTTCACAATAGAACAAGGAGAAGCCCCTGCACTAAATGAGGAGGCGGCAACCTTGGAAACCTTGGAGGAATTTGACCTCACCAGTGATGAAGTCAAAAGGTGTCTGCTGGAGCTAGATGTGACAAAGGCTGTTGGGCCTGATAGAATCTCACCATGGATACTAAAGGAAGGTGCAGAAGCACTAAGAGTGCCACTCTCTATGGTGTATAACAGGTCACTGGAAACAGGAAACTTACCAGAAAGTTGGAAGACAGCTAACGTGGTCCCAATATACAAAAAGGGTGACAGGCAAGAGGCACTGAATTACAGGCCAGTTTCCTTAACTTGTATACCATGCAAGGTGCTGGAGAAGATCGTGAGGAAAAGGCTCGTAGAGCATCTGGAGGGAAATAACTTTGTAACGCACCACCAACATGGGTTCAGAGATGGTAAATCGTGCCTCACAGGTTTAATAGAATTTTATGACCAGGCAACGAAAATTAGGCAGGAAAGAGAAGGGTGGGCTGACTGCATTTTCCTGGATTGCCAAAAAGCCTTTGACACAGTACCCCATAAAAGGCTGTTAAAAAAGTTGGAGCAACAGGCAGGAGTAAAAGGGAAGGTGCTCCAGTGGATAAGGGAGTACTTAAGCAACAGGAAACAGCGAGTATCGGTGAGGGGGAAGACATCAGAGTGGCGAGATGTCACCAGCGGAGTCCCACAGGGCTCAGTACTTGGACCCATCCTGTTTCTAATATATGTGAACGATCTTCCAGAGGGTATAGACTCATTCCTCTCAATGTTTGCTGATGATGCAAAAATTACGAGAAGAATCAAGACGGATGAAGATAGACAGAGACTACAGGATGACCTGGATAAACTGGAGGAATGGTCTGGAAAATGGCTGCTGAAGTTCAACTCTGGAAAGTGTAAGGTGATGAAATTAGGCGAAGGGAGCAGGATGCTGAACACAAGGTATCATCTGGGAGGGGAAATCCTGCAAGAATCAAATAGAGAGAAGGATCTGGGGGTTGATATCACACCGAACCTGTCCCCAGAGGCCCACATCAAAAGAATATCATCAGCGGCATATGCTAGACTGGCCAACATAAGAACTGCCTTCAGAAACTTGTGTAAGGAATCTTTCAGAACCCTGTATACCACTTATGTAAGACCAATCCTGGAGTATGCAGCTCCAGCCTGGAGTCCATACCTAGTTAAACACAAGACAAAGTTAGAGAAGATTCAGCGGTATGCCACCAGGCTCATCCCGGAACTGAGAGGATTGAGCTACGAGGAAAGGCTAAAGGAGCTGAACCTCACATCCCTGGAAAACAGAAGAGTAAGGGGAGACATGATAACCACCTACAAAATTCTCAGGGGAATTGACAGGGTGGACAAAGACAAACTCTTCAGCACGGGTGGGACACGAACAAGGGGACACAGGTGGAAACTTAGTACCCAGATGAGCCACAGAGACGTTAGAAAGAATTTTTTCAGTGTCAGAGTAGTTAATAAATGGAATGCACTAGGAAGTGATGTGGTGGAGGCTGACTCCATACACAGTTTCAAATGTAGATATGATAGAGCCCAGTAGGCTCAGGAATCTGTACACCAGTTGATTGACAGTTGAGAGGCGGGACCAAAGAGCCAAAGCTCAACCCCCGCAAGCACAATTAGGTGAGTACAATTAGGTGAGTACACTATAGCCCATAGTTCTCACAGTCACCGACCATCTGACATGATAACTCGGGTACCCTGGCAATATAGCATTACTCTCGGACACTCAACATTAAGACATTAATGCACAGTATAAGATTATATACTATACAATCAGAGGACCAGACGTATGACATCTGCCTCTCTGGGAAATCATGGGATTAGTGACTTGCTAGCGGCCTGGACGGCCAGGTTTACGAAGCAGTTACGCAAGTACTTACGAATTTGTACATCTTTTCTCAATCTTTGGCGGTTTTGTTTACAATTATTAAACAGTTAATGAGCTCCGAAGCACCAGGAGGCTGTTTATAACAGTAACAACAGTTGATTGACAAGTTTCCATGGTTGTAAACTGTTTAATATATGTAACCATGCCGCCAAAGATTGAGGCAAGTTGTACACGTTCGTAAGTGCTTGCGTAACTGCTTCGTGAATCTGGCCCCAGGTTCGTAAGTTCTTGCATAACTGCTTCGTGAATCTGACCCCAGGTTCGTAAGTGCTTGCATAACTGCTTCGTGAATCTGGCCCCAGGTTCGTAAGTTCTTGCATAACTGCTTCCTGAATCTGGCCCCAGGTTCGTAAGTGCTTGTGTAACTGCTTCGTGAATCTCGCCCCAGGTTCGTAAGTGCTTGCGTAATTGCTTCGTGAATCTGCCCCCAGGTTCGTAAGTGCTTGCGTAATTGCTTCGTGAATCTGGCCCCAGGTTCGTAAGTGCTTGCGTAACTGCTTCGTGAATCTGGCCCGTGAACCACCGAGAATGACTGTGGTGCCAACACGGCAAGTCACTCCACCCTTCCTCCCACCAATAACAGAACAACAAAGTGGATATATTTACACAAGTCCATACAGATATACATAATAAAATATATATATACAAAACCTCAAGGTACTTGCGCATATACGTCAATATGTGTGAACACATAAGGAAGTTATTTTTATATATTTATATAGAGTTGTTACACCTGTTGAAGACGTTCACTAAGGGCCAGGGGGGGGGGGTTAATAGAGGAGTTCCAGCAGTTACGAGGTCACCGGTTGTTAAGACTTATTCACCGTGTATAACTACCTTCAGTATATGGGTGTATGAGCCTAAACTTCTGTTATTCTGTACTATAATAGTTCTTCAGGAGTAAGCTAACGAAAAGTAAGTGAGTGAGCTTATGACCTCCACATACAGGAAGGGGTTACAGAACACCAATATTTACATGACGTATATGTGGGGTCATAACAGAGAGATGTCATCTCACTGGATTAAGTATGTCTTCTTGCTACACAGACGAACCAGCTGATCAGCCATGCTGTTGTGTCTGCCTGTGTTGAGAGTCTATATCGTGCAGTCGACCCCTGATTCAGCCAAATCAATAGTCTTTCGACTCAACGTTTAAGATCTATACTTCTTGAGGTTATCTTGAGATGATTTCGGGGCTTTAGTGTCCCCGCGGCCCGGTCCTCGACCAGGCCTCCACCCTCAAGAAGCAGCACGTGACAACTGATTAACTCTCAGCTACCTATTTACTGCTGGGTAACAGGCCATCAGGGTGAAAGAAACTCTGCCCATCGTTTCTCGTCGCCGCCTGGGATTGATCCTGGGACCAAAGGATCACGCGTCCAGTGTTCTGTCCGCCCAGTCACCGGCTCCCTTGGCCCCCTTCACTGCATGTATTCCCTGCTTGCGTCCTACTGAATGACCAAGTTCTATTCCCGGTTACATTTGAGGAAGAGCAGAAGGTTGTACCATCAACAGGTGATGAACAGTGACAGGAGTAACACTGTTGTATCATCGTAAATCACTGAAATCGTAAGCATACAGTCAAGTCACATATGTGCTGAGCATATATGTAGACTATATATGTAAACGTGTTGCAAGTAGCAAGCATCAAGTTCAAATTCAAGTATGTTTATTGAGACAAGAAAGAAATACATCTCAAAGGGATAGAGAAGCTTAGGCTATTTCTACCCCCTGGCAGGATCATGTGAATGGTCACTGTTGACAAAATTGTATAAAGGATAAGGACTTGAACTGTTGCTTAATTGTGTAGTGTTAACCACCCAAGTTAAGTTATTGTAAATCAGCACTTGTTGTGTCAGCTGTCACTGTTATTATGACACTTTGTCTCGTACTGCAGTGGCACATCCCCTGGGTGTGTGTAGTGTGGTACCACACACATCCCCTGGGTGTGTGTAGTGTGGTACCACACACATCCCCTGGGTGTGTGTAGTGTGGTACCACACACATCCCCTGGGTGTGTGTTGTGTGGTACCACACACATCCCTGGGTGTGTGTGCGCGTGTGTGTGTGTAGTGTAGTACCACACACATCCCTGGGTGTGTGTGTAGTGTGGTACCACACACATCCCTGGGTGTGTGTGATGTGTGGTACCACACACATCCCTGGGTGTGTGTAGTGTGGTACCACACACATCCCTGGGTGTGTGTGTAGTGTGGTACCACACACATCCCTGGGTGTGTGTAGTGTGGTACCACACACATCCCTGGGTGTGTGTAGTGTGGCACCACACACATCCCTGGGTGTGTGTGTAGTGTGGTACCACACACATCCCTGGGTGTGTGTAGTGTGGTACCACACACATGTGTGTGTGTAGTGTGGTACCACACACATCCCTGGGTGTGTGTGTAGTGTGGTACCACACACACATCCCTGGGTGTGTGTGATGTGTGGTACCACACACATCCCTGGGTGTGTGTGATGTATGGTACCACGCACATCCCTAGGTGTGTGTGTAGTGTGGTTCCACACACATCCCCTGTGTGTGTGTGTGCAGTGTGGTACCAAACACATACCTGGGTGTGTGTATAGTGTGGTACCACACACATACCTGGGTGTGTGTATAGTGTGGTACCACACATATTGAATGTGGGAGAATGGGGACCTACATGGTGGTGCAGATACATGGAGAGCTAAACTCTTGGAAGAGGCAACAAGGAATTTTCTGAGCCAGCATGTCAAGGAACTCACTAGAGTGAGAGGCAATGATGAACCAGCTAGACTCGACTTGATATTCACCCTGAATGAGTCAGAAATAAGGGAAGTCAAAGTTGAAGCCCCCCATAGGATTGAGTGACCTCAGTGTACTGACCTTTGAGTACTTGGTGGATGTAGGGATAACCTATCCAAGGATGGGAGTAGAGGGAAAAAGATTGAATTACTGAAGAGGAAAATATGACGAGATGAGGAACTTCCTCAGGGGAATACCATGGGAAACAGAACTTAGAGACAAGAATGTACAGGTCATGATGGATTTTGTCACCCAGAAGTGCCAGGAAGCTGCAGACAGGTTTATCCCCGTCCAAAAGGAGAAAAACGAAAAACAACAGAAAAACCCATGGTTCAACCAGGAATGCAAGGTAGCGAAGCAACTGAGTAAAAGAACATGGAGAAACTACAGAAATAACAGAACACCAGAGAGCAGGGAGAGATACCAGAGGGCCAGAAATGAGTACCTCAGAGTGAGGAGGGAAGCAGAGAGACAGTTTGAAAATGTCATCGCGAGTAAAGCCAAGACCCAACCAAAGCTGCTCCACAGCCACATCAGGAGGAAAACAGCAGTGAAGGAAAAAGTGATGAAGCTGCGGAAAGGGGAGAACAGATACACAGAGAATGACAAGGAGGTGTGTGAAGAACTCAACAAGAGATTCCAGGAGGTCTTCACAATAGACAAGGAGAAGCCCCTGCACTAAATGAGGAGGCGGCAAACCAAGCAACCTTGGAGGAATTTGACCTCACCAGTGATGAGGTCAAAAGGTGTCTGCTGGAGCTGGATGTGACAAAGGCTGTTGGGCCTGACAGAATCTCACCATAGATACTAAAAGAAGGTGCAGAAGCACTAAGTGTGCCACTCTCTATGATGTATAACAGGTCACTGGAAAAAGGAGACTTACCAGAAAGTAGGAAGACAGCTAACGTGGTCCCAATGTACAAAAAGGGAGACAGGCAAGAGGCACTGAATTACAGGTCAGTTTCCCTAACTTGTATACCATGCAAAGTGATGGAGAAGATCGTGAGGAAAAGGCTCATAGAGCATCTGGAGGGAAATAACTTTGTAACGCACCACCAACATGGGTTCAGAGATGGTAAATCGTGCCTCACAGGTTTAATAGAATTTTATGACCAGGCAACGAAAATTAGGCAGGAAAGAGAAGGGTGGGCCGACTGCAATTTCCTGGATTGCCAAAAAGCCTTTGACGCAGTACCCCATTGGAGGCTGTTAAAAAAGTTGGAGCAACAGGCAGGAGTAAAAGGGAAGGTGCTCCAGTGGATAAGGGAGTACTTAAGCAACAGGAAACAGCGAGTAACAGTGAGGGGGGAGACATCAGAGTGGCGAGATGTCACCAGCGGAGTCCCACAGGGCTCAGTACTTGGACCCATCCTGTTTCTAATATATGTGAACGATCTTCCAGAGGGTATAGACTCATTCCTCTCAATGTTTGCTGATGATGCAAAAATTATGAGAAGAATCAAGACGGATGAAGATAGACAGAGACTACAGGATGACCTGGATAAACTGGAGGAATGGTCTAGAAAATGGCTGCTAAAGTTCAACTCTGGAAAGTGTAAGGTGATGAAATTAGGCGAAGGCAGCAGGAGGCTGAACACAAGGTATCATCTGGGAGGGTAAATCCTGCAAGAGTCAAATAGAGAGAAGGATCTGGGGGTTGATATCACACCGAACCTGTCCCCAGAGGCCCACATCAAAAGAATATCATCAGCGGCATATGCTAGACTGGCCAACATAAGAACTGCCTTTAGAAACTTGCGTAAGGAATCTTTCAGAACCCTGTATACCACTAATGTAAGACCAATCCTGGAGTATGTAGCTCCAGCCTGGAGTCCATACCTAGTTAAACACAAGACAAAGTTAGAGAAGATTCAGTGGTATGCCACCAGGCTCGTCCCGGAACTGAGAGGATTGAGCTACAAGGAAAGGCTAAAGGAGCTGAACCTCACATCCCTGGAAAACAGAAGAGTAAGGGGAGACATGATAACCACCTACAAAATTCTCAGGGGAATTGACAGGGTGGCCAAAGACAAACTCTTCAGCACGGGTGAGATACGAACAAGGGGACACAGGTGGAAACTTAGTACCCAGATGAGCCACAGAGACGTTAGAAAGAATTTTTTCAGTGTCAGAGTAGTTAATAAATGGAATGCACTAGGAAGTGATGTGGTGGAGGCTGACTCCATACACAGTTTCAAATGTAGATATGATGATTGGGGCTGTAGGCTCAGGAATCTGTACACCAGTTGATTGACAGTTGAGAGGCGGGACCAAAGAGCCAAAGGTCAACCTCCGCAAGCACGATTAGGTGAGTACATCCCTGGATGTGTGTGTAGTGTGGTACTACACACATCCCTGGGTGTGTGTAGTGTGGTACCACACACATCCCCTGGGAGTGCTCGTGGAGAGGACGGTATTACTTACTGTCTACTGAGATTAGTCTCACACGTACCAGGTAATCCACTATTAGTGTTGTACAGAATGAGTGTAAGTGAAGGAGGTAGTGTGTGTTAATGCTTGGACAAAGAGTGTCATTGTTCCTATCCCCAAATCACACTCAGAAAATTATAAACCCAAATCTCTAATATCGTGTGTTTGTAAAGTGCTTGAACGTATTGTTCTTAACAGACTCATGTATCATATACAGGGACACCTGTCACCCCAACTGTTTGGATTTATGCCTCGGCTCAGTACACAACACTGTTTAGCTGAGTACTTCGCACATATTGAAGCTTCCCCTCAAACAGTCTTCATCGATCTTGCAGCAGCTTTTGATACAGCAAACAGAGAAATCATACTGAAACAGCTTGCCGAGCTGGGAATACAAGGAAAATTACTGAAATGGTTTTACGGACCCGAGTCCAGCGTCGGAGCACTGAGCAGTGACAACAACGCCATCTGTGAGTCCGCTCCCGAAACCCATTCCAAATGGACGACGCCATCTACTGAGGATGGGATATACCGGCCACAGGTGCTGGATTCCCGTCTTAATCAGCTCATAACGTAGTCGCTGCCGACCTCTGGTGAGGTGGCGCTTAGACAGTGAACGCCATCTATGGAGCAAAGAGGTGGACGTTTGTGTCTGAGCTTGTAAGTGAGGTTCCCTAGAGCATCCCAGTATTAATGACGTATCTGATTGCAGAGTCGACCTGGGACTGCTGTGTTGGACGAAGGACCAGTCTACCCAAGGCAGCCAAGGTCTCTTCACCAGTCTGCTTTGAAGAAGCTGTGAGTCACCCCTGGACGAACTCTGTTGAGAGTATTAGCCTGCCTGTGGCGTGGCAGTGTTGGGAATCGCCTTATCCGGGGCTGGCTGGTGGAAGAGACTAGCCACTGTGGTGCTTAGTGAGGAGAGTGATCAGCGGGTCACACGAGGCTCCTGCCTAGGGCACGCAACCCTAGTATCGGTCGTGGAGTGGCCTGCACAGCGGAGCTGATCGGTACCTGCCAGCTACAGGCTGGATTGTGGTTGAAGGCCTACACGACGAAGCACCCAGTGGGACTGTGATTTGGCTGGCCTGTGGCCAAGGTAGATTCGTCATAGAATCATAGTGGATTCATCGTGGGCCACGGAAGAAGGAACCAGGGCTACCCAGAGTGAGCACCGTCGAGCATCCAGTGTCTTCGGAGGAAGACGAACCTGTACATAATTGTGTAGTTATAATCCCCGCGTGTGACTGTTCTTTATTTATACATGGTGGTGGAAATATATATATATATATATATAAATTGGAACATTTGTATCCCTCCCCCTTTAATTTAACTTGCATTACGAAACACACCCCTTGAAAGTCTACTAACTTGGGGCCGGATTCCCAAACTCTACTACCATCAGAGAAGAACCCGGTTGCGTCCCAGGAGGGCCGTAACAAATGGATAAAGGGCTATTTGTCTAATCGAACAGCATATGTTTTGTTTAATGGTGTTAAAAGCACAGAGAGCAAACACTTTGAACTGGGAACTCCACAAGGAGGGGTTCTCAGCCCCTTGTTGTTCAACATTCTGATGCATAAACTTATTAAAGATCTTCCAACTAATAATGAAGACACTGTCATTTGTTATGCTGATGATATATGTTTACAGGCTGCCTCCGAGCCTAGAATGTAATTTCTGCTCGATGCTTTTGCTACTAGAGCTGAGGAATGTGGCCTCCTTATCTCTGTACAGAAAATTCATGCTCTCATTCCATGTGGTATTCCACCAGCCAATTATCATATAGATGGGCGAGCACTTGAGAACTGCGAGTCTTACAGATACCTTGGTGTCCCCATTAACGACCCTGGGTACCTTTCTTCTCTCAAGAGGAGACTTTGGGAGAGATTAAAGCCCTTGCGGGTCCTTGTTGGTGTCAATCATGGAATTAACATGAGACTTGCTAAAATGTTTTATGTATCATTTATACGCTCTGTGATTGGCTACAATGCTCTACATCTCACACTGTATACTGACAAAGAGCTGAAATCTCTTGAAACCTTGCAAAATGAAGCTATACGACTTTTCGCTATACGACGAAAGAAATTCCCATATTGACTGACTTTTGCCCTCCTGGGCTAAGGTATACTGAACTGTGTAATTACTATATGAGTACTGGAACACTTGATGATATATTAGACTTGTACCCAAGATTAACCATGTAATGTATCAATTATACAATGTATGTACGTGATGTAACTATATAACCTTAGCTTGTAAAAGCAACTCCCCCTCCCCATCCGGCCCGTTGGCGTCGTGAGGTGGCTTGGTGGACGGCTGCCGGAGTGTGATGCTCCGTTGGGCAGTCCTCTGTCCTTTTCTGGCCTTGCACTCCTGCTGCTGTCTTCTCCAATTGTGCCGGATCGCTTTTCCGTTTCCTTATGTTTCGTTTTTCTCCCCCCTCTTCTCCTATCTGCTTGTCGTTTCCTGCCGACCTTTTGCTTGTTTTGGATTCTTTCTTTGGACTTCTTCTATTTTGACGCCCGGGTGCTTGAGGAGGCATACTCTGGCACCCGTAGAACTGTAGTACCCAACGTCTCGAGCGAGGGGAACCTTTTATTGTCAATCCCCCTTTCGTCGCTGAACCCGATCTCGACGGACTGACGGTTCTTAAGGTGGCGTTTGTGGGGCGTATACTCACGACGCACCCCTAGGGGGCCCCGGCATGATCGGCGATAGCTTCCTGTTGGGTGTCCTGCCTCTAATTGTGGCTCCATGGTGGGTATGGGGGCACATTCGTGGGTGAATTTGTCACTTTTCGTCTCTATGTCGTTGAATGTTTCCGTTGTACCCTCTCAGGCTCGTGGGGTGGGCTACCAAGCCCCCGAGTCGGCCTGTATTGGAAGACCAGGCTCTGTAGCTCCCGCTGCGTTGGGCCCCGACCTTGCTCCTCCTTTGACCGTCCTGACTTCTTCCCCCAGCTCCCCTCCCTCCTCTGTGGTTGGGTCGAGCCTCCAGCCCCCGGTGGTGACCACTTCGTCCCCTGGTGTGGCTAAGTCTTTCGTTGTGACTACTGCGCCTTTTGACCCCTCTCTCTCTAGGGGTTCTCAATGCCGTTCGCGCCCCAACCGCACTCGCTCGATTCCTTCTCGTGCTGATGCGTATCAGGCCTTGTTTGGTCCTGCTTCATGGGCCAAATACTTTGATCTCCTCCCTCTTGATTCTGCGCCTCCTGACGATTTCTCCCTCCATCGGCATCTTGTAGATTCCGTGGATGCGTCTGTTACTTTCAACCCCACTCGTCTCGGTACACGTGTCGTTGCTGCTCCTTCTCAGGATGCGGCTTCCCGCTTGGCTGCCTTATCTTGCCTTGGCGAGATCCCTGTTTGGGTCTCAAAGAACGTTCAGATGAATGCCAGTGTTGGCACTATTCTCCTCCCACCCCGTGTTGCAACCGGTGTTCGGAATCTGCAGGATTGCCACGATGATATTCGGCATATCCTTGATGCCCAAGGCCATTCTGTCCTCCAGGTTGACTCGTTTACTCGTCCCCCTCGTGGTCGTCGCCGTCAACCCCTTCGCGTTGTGAAGATCATCTTTGATGGTAGGACCCTTCCATCCTCTGTCATTCTTGCTGGTGCTAGGTGCTCTGTCCAGGAGTATATTCCTTCTCCTCGACTTTGTAACAAGTGCTGGAGGTTTGGGCATGGTGCCCTCCGCTGCTCTGGGACTGTCTCTCTCTGTCCTTTGTGTGGGAGTGAAGGTCACTCTGAGTCGGAGTGCACTTCTCCCCAGGCTCGTTGCCTCAACTGCGGTGAGGCCCATCCTACCTTCTCCCGTGCGTGTGTCCATTACAAGCTTGAGGCAGCCGTCCTCGACTTGAAGCACCGGGAGCGTTTATCTTTTCCTGAGGCGAGGCGCCAGGTTCGCCGGCTCCCGCCTTTTGCTAATATCTCTTATGCTCGCGTGTTGCGCTCTTCCTCTCCTCGTCCTTCCCGCCTTCCTCAGACTCACAACCGTTTCCGGGCCTTGGACCCTGATGCGCCCACTGCCCTCTCCTTTGTTCCTTTGGGTTCTCTCCCGAAGGATCCTCCTCCTGGTCCTCTGTCTGGGGTTCCCCTTCCTTCTACCCGGTCTGTCGTGTCTCCTGTGTCTTTTTCCTCGTCCCCCTCTGATCCTCCTTCCCATCCTCTTCCTCCATCTATCGGCTCTCCCCACCGCCTGTCAGTGCGGGCGGATGTCCATCGCTCTCCTAACGGCCGTCGTGTGTGCTCTCGTTCGGCTTCTCCTGTTGAGACACTGGAATCCGTTGCCCGGTACGTAGTTGCTGGGACACCGGTCTCTTTAAGTCAGAAGCGAAAGCCTGGCTCCTCCCCTTCCTCTTCCCCGGCAGGTAAGAAGGCTTCGCTTTCTTCCTCAGCTCCTACTTCTGGCTCTGTTGCTCCTTCCCCTCCCGTTTCAGTGATTGCGCCCCCTGTTCCTGCTTTGGGGGTTTCTTTGGCCCCTGCTTCCCTTTCGGTTGCTGCTCTTGCTGAGGTGCGCTCCCCTCTTTCTACTCCCCCTCTTCCTGCTGCTGTCCTTGACTGCTCCTCTCCGTTGTCTCCTCCTCTTCCTCCTCCTCCTCCGGACCCCGCCCGCCCACCTCTTATCTGTTCTCCCGTTTCCTTCCCTCCGTCTTTGCTCAGTTTACCCATGCCCCCTAACCCTGACTTTGCTGACCCTGATCCCGACCCTGATATTCTTTAACATGCTCTGTTGCTCTTTCGCCTTTGTTTCTTCCTTGTTCTCTGTTTTTGTCCTTTCTCTTCTCGTCGTTGTCCATTCTTCAATGGAACGTTCGAGGTTATTACGCCAATTTCCTCGAACTCCAACTTCTGATTTCGCGGTTTTCGCCCCTTTGTGTCTGTCTCCAGGAGCCAATGCTTGGTACTCATCCTGGTCGTTTTCGTGGCTATTCCTTTCTCTCCCCCCCCCCCCCCAGCCATTGCTGGGGCTTCTAATTCTTCTGCTCTCTTGATTCGTGCCGATGTTCCCTTTGTTCCTTTGCTTTTTCCTTCGCCTCTCCATTGTTCTGCTGCTCGTATCTTTGTGGGGAAATGGTACACAATTTGTTCCATTTATCTCCCCCCGAGTGTCCCGCTCTCTCTTCCTGATTTGAAACACCTCCTAGACTCCTTGCCGGAGCCTGTGCTCCTGCTGGGTGACTTCAATTGTCGTCATTCTCTTTGGGGTGACGTTCTGACGAATACCCGGGGTCGCCTCCTTGAGCCGTTTCTCCTCTCTTCTTCCCTGTCTCTTCTGAATTCTGGTGAGCCCACTCATTTGGACTCTTGGACTCGCACCCTTTCTTGTCTTGATCTTTCTCTCTGCTCTTCTTCTCTTTACTTAGATTTCACGTGGCAGGTTCTTGATGACCTCCATGGAAGTGATCATTTCCCCATCCTTGTTTCCTTTTTCTCTTTTCGCCCTTCCCTCTCTTTCCCTAGGTGGCAGTTTGTTAAGGCAGACTGGACCCTATTTACCCTCAGTGCTGCTCTCTCTAACCTCTCCCTTATGCCTCTCTCTCGCGCTCTCCTCCTTTTTCATGACACTGTCTTCAACGCTGCCCTCCGTTCTATTCCTCGCTCTTCCTCAAGGGGTCCACAGAAGTGCGTTCCCTGGTGGAATGCGGACTGTGCTCGGGCTGTCCGCTGTAAGCGTGCAACCTGGAAGAGGCACCGCCGTAGGCAGACGACCGATTCTTTTCTTTTCTTTCGGAAAGCGAGTGCGGTGGCCCGTAGGGCCATCCGTACGGCTAAACGTGAATGTTGGGCATCTTATGTCTCAACAATTACGTCCGAAACCCCTCTGGCCCAGATCTGGAAGCGTATCCGCAAGATAGCGGGTAAGTTCGTTCCCGATGTTTCACCGGTCCTTCACCTCCATGATACTCTTGTGGCGGACCCGTTGCAGGTCGCTTCCGAACTGGGTTCCCACTTTTCATCTGTTAGCTCTGGTCTTCATCTTCCCCAATCTTTCCTTCTTCGTAAACCTGTCCTTGAGTCTCGTCCTTTAGATTTCTGCACTCATCTTCAGCTTCCCTATAATGATCCCTTCTCTCTCTCTGAACTTCGTTCTGCCCTGGCCCTCTGCGGTTCTACGGCGGCGGGCTCCGATGGTATTCATTATGAGATGCTTCGCCATCTCCCTCCGAGCACGTCTCAGTATTTACTGAGTCTGTATAATCGGATCTGGGAGTCGTCGTCAGTCCCTGAGGACTGGCTCGATGCCGTTGTCCTCCCTGTTCGCAAACCGGGGTCTCTGGGTACTTCCCCTAAGGACTTTCGCCCTATTGCTCTCACAAGTTGTGTCTGCAAACTCTTTGAACGTATGGTTAACGTTCGTCTGATGTGGTTCCTGGAACACCATCACCTCCTCTCCCCTTCTCAATTTGGTTTCCGCAAGTGCCGCAGCACGACAGATGTCCTGGTGAACTTGGAGGTCTATATTCGTACTGCTTTTGCTGCGAAGACCTCCGTTGTTACCGTCCTTTTTGACCTGGAAAAGGCTTACGACACCACTTGGCGTTATCATATCCTATCTCAACTTCATTCTTTTGGCCTTCGTGGTCATCTCCCTCTCTTTCTCCGCGGCTTCCTCTCTCGTCGTTCCTTTCGGGTGCGCCTTGGTACCGCTCTCTCTCCCTCTTTTCAGCAATACGAAGGTGTGCCCCAGGGTAGTGTTCTGAGCACTACTCTTTTTCTGGTTACCCTCAATGGTCTTCTTTCCTCTCTTCCTTCTGGTGTCTTCTCCGCTCTCTATGTCGATGATCTTACCCTTTGTTGTCAGGGTGATAATTCGCCTCTCCTTCAACGCCGGCTTCAACTTGCAATTGATGCCGTGTCGTCTTGGGCCACTGATCATGGCTTCAAGTTCTCTACTTCTAAGACTTGTGCCATGACTTTTACGCGGAAACGGGTTGTTCTTCGTCCCTCTTTGTCACTTTATGGTCATCCCCTTGAATACAAAGATTCCGCGAAGCTTTTGGGGTTATTCCTTGACACTCGTTTGTCTTGGTCTCCCCATATCTCTTACCTCCGTGTTGAGTGCTCTAAGGCCCTTACCCTCCTTCGGGTCTTGTCCCATACTTCTTGGGGGGCAGATAGGCGCACTCTCCTTGCTTTACATTCCTCTCTCGTCCTGTCTCAGCTCGATTATGGTTGCCCTGCTTACTCGTCTGCTTCTCCTTCTACTCTTCGCCGTCTTGATGCTTTGCACCATACTGGGTTGCGCCTCAGTTCTGGTGCCTTTCGTTCGACTCCCGTCCTTAGCTTGTATGTTGACACTGGCTTCCTGTCTCTCCAGGACCGCCGTGATCGCTACTGTCTTCGCTATCTTGCGCGGTCCTTGCAACATCCTTCCTCTCGCCTCTGTCGTGCTTTAACTTTTACCCCTCCTGCGGTTCCTGTTCCTCTTCACCACCTCCCTCTTTCTGTCCGGTTATCTCGTCTGCAGGATTCTCTTTCCGTTCGTATTTCTGATGTTTCTCCTCGTGTTGTTCCTTCTTTGCCCCCGTGGAGGGTCCCTCTTCCGCGGTTTTGTACATCCTTGACCCGTATCACTAAAGCTTTTACCCCTCCTACGGTTCTAAAACGCCTTTTCCTCGAGCACTTTTCTTCTCACTCCCGCTCCGTTTCTGTCTTCACCGATGGGTCTAAGTCAGCGGATGGTGTTGGCTACTCTGTTGTTTTTCCTGATCGCACTTATATGTGTCGCTTGCCTCCGGAGACTAGCATCTTTACAGCGGAACTTTATGCTATTCTCTATGCTCTTCGTCTCCTGCTTTCTTGTTGTCAGTCTTCCTTTGTAGTTGTTGTTGACTCTCGTAGTGCCCTCATGACTCTCGGGTCCTTTAATCCGGTTCATCCAGTGGTTGTCGAGATCCAGCGTTGGCTGTTTCTCGTTCACAGTAAATTTAAGTCGGTTGAGTTTTATTGGGTTCCCAGCCATATTGGTGTGTCTTTAAATGAGCGTGCGGATGCTGCCGCCAAGGAAGCTGTCCGCTCTTGTCCCATCTCTCGTAAGGGCATTCCGTATTCCGACTTTTACCCGGTTATCCATTCCTCAGTCCTTACCCGTTGGCAGGCTTCTTGGTTGTCTGTTACTGGTAACAAGCTACGTACTCTTAAATGTTGTGTTTCCTCGTGGCAGCCCTCCTACCACCGTATCCGGCGGTGGGAAACAGCTCTGGCGAGGTTGCGTATTGGCCATACTCACTTAACCCATGGTCACTTGATGGAGCACCGCCCTGCTCCTTATTGTCCTAGTTGCATTGTCCCTCTTACGGTCGTGCATGTCCTTCTTGAATGTCCTGACTTCCAGGACGAGCGTGTGTCTTGCTTTCCGACCGCCCCTCGCGGTCACCTGTCCCTCGATAGAATTCTTGGTGACTCGGATACTTTTGATATCCTTCGCCTTATGCGTTTTTGTTCTCGTATTGACATCCTTGGTGATATTTAGCGCCCTCTGATTATTTTGCGTATTTGATGGTGCTACATAGCCTTCCCGGTTTGGTGCCTTCTTTTGATAATTACTTACTTATTTGTAAAAGCACCTTCATCACCTTCAGTGATTAAATGCTTAATTGCACACTAGTTTCTCTATCAGCTATCTCACCCTGTCAGAGTAAAAGAGACAAATGTATGTGAATGTATATGTGTGTGTATATATGTATATGTACGTATATGTGTGTGTGTGTGTGTATGTATATGTATTTCTATAAAGTATATATGGAAGCTGATCAGAATTACATTTCACCTTTGTAAATGCACATTAATGACACTATGTAAAGGACACATCGAACACTTTATTTAGGGCATACGTAAATCTGTGTATCTATGTATTTACGTATGTAGGTTAGCTTAGCATTTTAAAAGCACCGAATCACCTTCTGTGGTTGATTGTTCAATAAACCCTTGAACTATATGTTTAACACATCTCTAACCCTGTTCATGGAGGACAGAAGAAAATGTATATATGCTGGTTAGCATTGTAAATGTGTGGCCACGTTTGTGGTAGAAAGTAATAATAATTTAATTAAAAAAATCCCCTGGGTGTGTGTAGTGTGGTACCACACACATTCCTGGATGTGTGTAGCGTAGTACCACACACATCCCTGGGTGTGTGTAGTGTGGTACCACACACATTCCTGGATGTGTGTAGCGTAGTACCACACACATCCCTGGGTGTGTGTAGTGTAGTAACACACACATCCCTGGGTGTGTGTAGTGTAGTAACACACACATCCCTGGGTGTGTGTAGTGTAGTAACACACACATCCCTGGGTGTGTGTAGTGTAGTAACACACACATCCCTGGGTGTGTGTAGTGTGGTAACACACACATCCCTGGGTGTGTGTAGTGTAGTGACACACACATCCCTGGGTGTGTGTAGTGTAGTAACACACACATCCCTGGGTGTGTGTAGTGTAGTAACACACACATCCCTGGGTGTGTGTAGTGTAGTAACACACACATCCCTGGGTGTGTGTAGTGTAGTAACACACACATCCCTGGGCGTGTGTAGTGTAGTAACACACACATCCCTGGGTGTGTGTAGTGTAGTAACACACACATCCCTGGGTGTGTGTAGTGTAGTAACACACACATCCCTGGGTGTGTGTAGTGTAGTAACACACACATCCCTGGGCGTGTGTAGTGTAGTAACACACACATCCCTGGGTGTGTGTAGTGTAGTAATACACACATCCCTGGGTGTGTGTAATGTGGTACCACACACAGCTCCTCTGCCTGCAATAAGTAGCCACGTACTGAACCTGTGAGTTGACTCCATCGCCATAGCTGAGTGGACGTTGTCATGGGATCTTTGTGTCTGGTTAGCGAGGCGTGGAAGGATTGAGCGAGTGTTGAGACCTGGCCATCACTTATTCTTGTGACCTAATGAGTGATTCCTAGGCGCCAACCTCCTGGCTAGAGTGAGACTGCACCAGCGTCTGTTACTGATGGAGGTCTGTAACGTGGTTGCTGTCGTATGTCCTAACCAGAAAAATAATCCTATCTACCTAACATTACTGGCCAGGAATGACTAGATCAGATTTTGGAAAGACACTTCGCTTGTTTAGATGATGACTGCGTGTTGATGATGGAGGAAGCCCTAATTTACTCGCCATAACACTTCGTTCATAGGAGAATTATTGGAGGTGATCTGCTCCTGAGACTCTGGTCTAGCAATATTTCTGACCGCACCTCGCCTGACGCCCTGGCTCTCTCGTCCAGATGTCAATAAGTCGTAGAAAGGTCACATTTACTTTATTTTGGTAATAATAATTAAGTTAATTCAAGTGAGATGTTTTATGAGGTTTAAAGTCCGACGATTGCTGTATTATGAATGTTCTCAACAAAATTAGCTGGTAAATTAATAGCGCCATGTGGCAATGATATCTCGTTTTCTATCAGAGGAAATTTCCACTGCGTTTTCTATGAGTGAGTTTATTTATTCAACCCAGCAGCAATATTATCTGCCTATTGAATTGAATATTAGTAAATGGTGTCGGGTTTTCCGATTGGAACCATATGAAATATTTTTTTACATTATTTTAATAAACAATTATTTAATTATATATGACTTCAATAAAATTATTTTTTGCTGTGCTGTTCTCACACATAGTTGGCTATTCGACTCCCTGGCCCAGTTAATAATTCTCCGGGGTAGAGCTGCTTCACACACAGCCTTGTAACAAGTTAAAAGTGGATGTATGACTCCCTGAGCATTTTAAGTCCAATAGTGATTGTCATTTGGGTAGGACGATGACCCTTGACACAAGATTATGACATAGTGGGAAGGGGAGGGAACTGTCAGGAGAAAGCACCGAGCAATTACGACTACATAGCACTTGGCAGGGATGATCATGATGATTTGGGATGGTACGGAGGGAAAAAAGGATGCCGAACACTTTGACGATCGAGGATTAAACGCCCACTTACTCCTTGGGTAACTCTACGTGGGCTATTACAAGTGCAATACGTAACTGCAGATCCTATATGAGAACCCAACAATTACAAACTCTTGGACCAGAAAATGTCACTCGTCTTGCTGACATTTGATGTGAGAAGAGGGTGGATGGGATGATCATGGTCCTGGACGGACCGAAACGTCGTCGCTTCTTCATCTTCTGATGTTTGGGTTGGTCATTATTTTTTCAGCCACGTTGATGTGCCTCACCGTCTACATTGGATGGGGATTTTTTTTCTGGGGAATGCTGAGAGACTGTCCTGTGGGATGGTCCTTGTAGGAGCTAGGAGTGAAGTTTTAATTTTTGCATCATCTGTCTTGATGAGACTGAGAGAAGGTGAGTTAGGAGTACTGCAGTTGCTGTAGGAATACTCTTGGGGATTTCCTGTGTTAAGTGATGGGGAACTGGTGGCTCTGAGGTGGAAGTTAGATGATGTTTGCCGTAGTGAGAGAGAACGAAGGCGGTTGATGAACGAGAGGTTCAGTGGTTGTGTCTCTGAAATGTTGGAGGGAGACACCGTTGATGTTTGGTCTGAGATGCTCCTGATGGATATATCTATTGTGCTCTACTTCAGTATTTACCTGCGTTGAGTTCTCTTTACTTGTCTCTTATCTATTTTGTCTCATTCTTAGAGGGGCTCCAGATATACATTTTTAAATTTGCCAAAGTTACCCAATAATAATTTTTATGTAAAATAAAATTAGACAATTTACTTTCTGGAATGATGAAGTTTTTATTTTTGTTTTGCTTGCTCTTTGATATGCGCTTATTCATTGGTTTCCTCTTTGGGTTATTCAGCTCCCGTGACTGAACATACCCACACTATCCTCTCATTCACTATGTTTTACATCACTTCTTACCATGACCTCAAATCCGTGAATTTCATGTAATACAATGAAATTGCTTCTCCAATTGATGGACTGTTATAGTGATCGACGTTTAAAATGATAATAGTATTTGAAGCGTAAATATAGGTTTTTTGTTTGCTTAGAATTGTAGTTTTTTCCTCAAGAGGCGCTAAACAGGAGTGTTTAGAGTCTTTCCCGTCATAGGGTGATTAATCTGCTTAAGCTTCATTAGCTTCAGCGTCTTGTATAACGTCAGTTTTTCCCAAGACTCTCCCGACATCTCCATCATTCCCGCCGTCTTTGTTTGTATAAGTTCAAGTTCAAGTATCTTTATTGAGACAAGAAAAAAAATACATTATAAAGGGATAGAATAGCTTAGGCTATTTCTACCCCCCCCCCTTGTACCCAAACTGTTTATCATGCCCCACACTCCCGTCTCCCACATGTCTGTAACATGTTGATACAGCAACATGATACAGCGTTGCTGTATCTTTAACATCTCTTTGGTGGTATTTTGTGTCGTTTGTGTTACCCCGCAACTGTAACGTGGCTCCCGGTGGTCTCCTCTCTGACCTCGTTACAGTCTCTTGTATTTCATCTTCACTCACACGATCATCGGGACTGAACTCTGGCCTGTAGGGCATTCCGGGAGTGATGCTGCATCTCGAGGCGTCTCCAGTGGTAGTTTCTTCCCTCAGGGTAACGACCCGGGAGACCAGGTTCCCAAGGAGCTGGGATTGGCCAATTTTATCAACAATGTCGAACTCTTGTTGTGTGTGTTTGTGAGTATGACGAAGGTTACCACCGGGGGAATGGCTTATGTAGATATTGAGTAAGGAATATGGGATGATCAGCAAAGGCATGGGGACCAAACACACACACACACAAAAAAACACACACACACACACACACACACACAAACACACACACACACACACACACACACACACACACACACACACACACACACACACACACACACACACACACACACACACACACACACACACACACGGGATCCAAGGCGGGATCCAAGAGCCAATGCTCGATCCTGCAAGCACAAATAGGTGAGTACACACACACATAACCCCCCCACTAAACGACCCAGACAGGAATATGATAGAAACAACATGGCTACCATCAATATATTAGAGAGAGCAGCTTCTGTGGCTAGCAGGAACGGATCCAGACTACTAATCATTGGAGATTTCAACCATGGGAAGATAGATTGGAGGAACAGAGACCCACATGGAGGCCCAGACACATGGAGAGCTAAGCTTCTGGACGTGGCAACAAGAAACTTTCTAAGTCAACACGTCAAGGAACCGACAAGAATGAGAGGAGGGGATGAACCAGCCCTGCTTGATCTGACATTTACCCTAAATGAGTCGGATATAAGTGAAGTTAAGTTGGAAGCCCCATTGGGAATGAGTGATCATAGTGTATTGAGCTTTGAGTACCTGGTAGAGCTAGGATTTATCTCCCCAAAAAAGAACTGGGAAACAAAGGGCTGGCGTACCGAAAGGGAAACTATGAGTAAATGAATAAATTCCTATGAGATATACCATGGGACACAGAACTCAGAACTAAGTCCGTACAAGACATGATGGACTATGTCACCCAAAAGTGTCAGGAGGCGGTAAACAGGTTTATCCCGGCCCGACAGGAAAAAACCGAGAAGCAAAGGAAGAATCCGTGGTTTAATAGGGAATGTATGAAAGCAAAGGAGCTGAACAAAAGGGCGTGGAGGAACTTCCGTAATAACAGAACACCAGAAAGTAGAGAGAGATACCAGAGGACCAGGAACGAGTATGTTAGTGTGAGAAGAGCAGCTGAGAAAATGTATGAAAATGATATAACTAATAAAGCCAAGACCGAACCAAAGCTACTACACAGTCACATCAGGAGGAAGACAACAGTGAAGGAACAGGTGATGAAACTTAGGGTGGGCGAGGACAGGTACACAGAGAATGACAAAGAAATGTGTGTAGAACTCAACAAAAGGTTCCAGGAGGTCTTTACAATAGAACAAGAAGAGGTCATGGCGCTACCGTGGCAGCAACCAAACAGCAAACCAGGCGACCTTGAAAGGATTCGAAATTACAAAAGATGAGGTCAAGAGGCACCTATTGGAGCTGGACGTGAGAAAGGCTGTTGGGCCGGACGGAATCTCACCATGGGAATTGAAAGAGTGTGCAGGAGCACTTTGTTTGCCACTCTCCATAGTGTATAGTAGGTCACTGGAAACGGGAGACCTACCAGAAATGTGGAAGACGGCTAATGTAGTCCCAATATACAAAAAGGGCGACCGACAAGAGGCACTGAACTACAGGCCAGTGTCCTTAACATGTATAAAATACCTTGAGGTTACCTTGAAATGCTTCCGGGGCTTAGTGTCCCCGCGGCCCGGTCGTCGACCAGGCCTCCTGGTTGCTGGACTGATCAACCAGGCTGTTGGACGCGGCTGCTCGCAGCCTGACGTATGAGTCACAGCCTGGTTGATCAGGTATCCTTTGGAGGTGCTTATCCAGTTCTCTCTTGAACACTGTGAGGGGTCGGCCAGTTATGCCCCTTATGTGTAGTGGAAGCGTGTTGAACAGTCTCGGGCCTCTGATGTTGATAGAGTTCTCTCTCAGAGTACCTGTTGCACCTCTGCTTTTCAACGGGGGTATTCTGCACATCCTGCCATGCCTCCTGGTCTCATGTGGTGTTATTTCTGTGTGCAGGTTTGGGACCAGCCCCTCAATTATTTTCCACGTGTAAATTATTATGTATCTCTCCCGCCTGCGCTCAAGGGAGTACAGATTTAGGCTCTTTTGTCGGTCCCAGTAATTTAGATGTTTTACTGAGTGGATTCTAGCAGTAAAGGATCTCTGCACGCTCTCCAGGTCAGCAATTTCTCCAGCTTTGAAAGGGGCTGTCATTGTGCAGCATCACCATGCAAGGTGATGGAGAAGATCGTGAGAAAAAACCTAGTAACACATATGGAGAGAAGAGACTTCGTAATAACCCATCAACATGGGTTCAGGGAGGGTAAATCTTGCCTTACAGGCTTAATAGAATTCTACGATCAGGTGACAGAGATTAAGCAAGAAAGAGAAGGATGGGCGGACTGCATTTTTTTGGACTGTCGGAAAGCCTTTGACACAGTACCCCATAAAAGGCTGGTACATAAGCTGGAGAAACAGGCAGGAGTAACTGGTAGGGCGCTCCAGTGGATAACGGAGTACCTAAGTAATAGGAAGCAGAGAGTTACAGTGAGAGGTGAGACCTCAGATTGGCGTGAAGTCACCAGTGGAGTCCCACAGGGCTCTGTACTCGGACCTATTCTGTTTCTGATATACTTAAATGATCTCCCAGAGGGTATAGACTCATTCCTCTCAATGTTTGCTGACGACGCCAAAATTATGAGAAGGATTAAGACAGAGGAGGACAACTTGAGGCTTCAAGAAGACCTTGACAAGCTGCAGGAATGGTCGAACAAATGGTTGTTAGAGTTTAACCCAAGCAAATGTAATGTAATGAAGATAGGTGTAGGGAGTAGGAGACCAGATACAAGGTATCATTTGGGAGATGAAATCCTGCAAGAGTCAGAGAGAAAGGCCCTACCTGTCCCCTGAAGCTCATATCAGGAGGATAACATCAGCGGCATATGCCAGATTGGCTAATATAAGAACGGCCTTTAGGAACTTGTGTAAGGATTCTTTCACAACATTATATACCACCTATGTCAGACCAATCCTGGAGTATGCGGCTCCAGCAGGGAGTCCATATCTAGTCAAGCATAAGACTAAACTGGAAAAGGTTCAAAGGTTTGCCACCAGACTAGTACCAGAACTGAGGGGTATGAGCTACAAGGAGAGACTACGGGAATTAAACCTCACGTCACTGGGAGACAGAAGAGTTAGAGGGGACATGATCACCACATACAAGATTCTCAGAGAATTGATACGGTAGATAAGGACAGACTTTTTAACACAAGGGGCATACGCACTAGGGGACACAGGTGGAAACTGAGTGCCCAAATGAGCCACAGAGATATTAGAAAGAACTTTTTTAGTGTCAGAGTGGTTGACAAATTTAATGCATTAGGAAGTTATTTGGTGGAGGCTGACTCCATACACAGTTTCAAGTGTATATATGATAGAACCCAATAGGCTCAGGAATCTGTACACCTGTTGATTGACGGTTGAGAGGCGGGACCAAAGAGCCAGAGCTCAACCCCCGCAAACACAACTAGGTGAGTAGAACTAGGTGAGTACACACACACACACACACACACATACACACAGACACACAGACACACACACACACACACACACACACACACACACACACACACACACACACACACACACACACACACACACACACACACACACACACACACACACACACACACACACATACACACACAAACACACACACACACACACACACACACACACACACACACACACACACACACACACACACACACACACACACACACACACACACACACACACACACACACACACATCGAGGAATTGATAAAAGCGATAGAGAAGATTTCCTGAGACCTGGAACTTTAAGAACAAGAGGTCATGGATTTAAACTAGCTAAACACAGATGCCGAAGAAATATAAGAAAATTCACTTTCGCAAACAGAGTGGTAGACGGTTGGAACAAGTTAGGTGAGAAGGTGGTTGAGGCCAAGACAGTCAGTAGTTTCAGAGCGTTATATGACAAAGAGTAGTGGGAATACGGGACACCACGAGCGTAGCTCTCATCCTGTAACTACACTTAGGTAATTACACTTAGGTAATTACACTCCTCACTAAGCTACCTCTCAATTCCCACTACATAGTTGAGCTCAGTCTGGATTTAATCTTTAATTGGGTTTCTGTTTGTGACTGTCATGTGTTCCGTAAATATGTAATGTCTGCCACACACACACCTGAGATATTGTCTGCCTGAATGCGTGCTGTCTGTCTCCTGGGCCTCCTGAGTGTAGAGCAGACGTGTAGCATTGTCTGTCTGTCTGCGTGCTGTCAGTGTTCTGAGCCACCTGGAGCAGCCTTGTGGACGCTAGCGGGGAACAAGGTGATCCGAGAGAAGAGAGCTTGTGGCTGCTTGTGTACAGGTAGTTAGTGATCCCATCTAAGTGTAGAAGAGATCTTGTCGGCGCTTCATGCTTGTGTACAAGAAGCGTGAGTAGAAAACAGCTCCGCGCCGGGAAATGTGTGAGTGTTTGTTGACTCCTGTGAGCGCCTGTTGACTTGTGAGAGCGCCTGTTGACTGGTGTGAGCGTCTTGTAGCTTGTCTTTGCGTCTGTTGACATGTGTGAGTATTCTGTTGTCTTCAGAAAACTCCTGTTGACTTCTGTGAGCGCCTGGTGACTAGTGTGATCACCTGTTAGCTTGTGCAAGCGCCTGTTGACTTATGTGAGTGCCTGTTAGATAGTGTGAGCGCCTGGTGACTAGTGTGATCACCTGTTAGCTTGTGCAAGCGCCTGTTGACTTATGTGAGTGCCTGTTAGATAGTGTGAGCGTCTGTTGATTTGTCTTACTGCCTGTTGGCTAGTGTGAGCGTCTGTTGGCTCCTGTACGAGCCTTTTGACCTGCGTAAGCGCCTTTTATGAGTGCCTGTTGACTTCTGTATTCGTCTGTTGACTTGTGTGAGTGCCTGGTGACTGTGAGTGACTGTTGACTGTTGTGAGTGCCTGGTGACTGTGAGTGACTGTTGACTTGTGTGAGTGCCTGGTGACTGTGAGTGACTGTTGACTTGTGTGAGTGCCTGGTGACTGTTGACTTGTGTGAGTGCCTGGTGACTGTGAGTGCCTGGTGACTGGGAGTGCCTGGTGACTGTGAGTGACTGTTGACTTGTGTGAGAGCCTGTTAACTTGTGTGAGCACCTGCTAGTTTGTGTGAGAGCCTGTTAACTTGTGTGAGCACCTGCTAGTTAGTGTGAGAGCCTGTTAACTTGTGTGAGCACCTGCTAGTTAGTGTGAGAGCCTGTTAACTTGTGTGAGCACCTGCTAGTTTGTGTGAGAGCCTGTTAATTAAACTGTGTGAGCGCCTGTTGGCTCCTGTGAGCGCCTGTTGACTCCTGTGAGCGCCTGTTGTCTTGTATGAGCGCCTGTTGGCTTGTGTGAACGTGTACATCTTTCCTTTTAGCGCCTGGATGCTCACCGGAGCGCCTAGGTGCTCATCGGAGCGCCTGGTGGCTCATCGGAGCGCCTGGTGGCTCATCGGAGCGCCTAGGTGCTCATCGGAGCGCCTGGTGGCTCATCGGAGCGCCTGGTGGCTCATCGGAAGGCCTGGTGGCTCATAGGAGCGCCAGGTGGCACATCGGAGCGCCTGGTGACTCATCGGAGCGCCAGGTGACTCATCGGAGCGCCTGGTGACTCATCGGAGCGCCTGGTAGCTCATGGGAGCGCCTGGTGACTCATCGGAGCGCCTGGTGGCTCATCGGAGAGCCTGGTGGCTCATCGGAGCGCCTGGTGGCTCATCAGAGCGCCTGGTGACTCATCGGAGCGCCTGGTGGCTCATCAGAGCGCCTGGTGGCTCATCAGAGCGCCTGGTGGCTCATCAGAGCGCCTGGTGGCTCATCGGAGCGCCTGGTGGCTCATCGGAGCGCCTGGTGACTCATCGGAGCGCCTGGTGACTCATCGGAGCGCCTGGTGGCTCATCGGAGCGCCTGGTGGCTCATCAGAGCGCCTGGTGACTCATCGGAGCGCCTGGTGGCTCATCAGAGCGCCTGGTGGCTCATCGGAGCGCCTGGTGGCTCATCAGAGCGCCTGGTGGCTCATCGGAGCGCCTGGTGTCTCATCGGAGCGCCTGGTGACTCATCGGAGCGCCTGGTGGCTCATCGGAGCGCCTGGTGGCTCATCGGAGCGCCTGGTGACTCATCGGAGCGCCTGGTGACTCATCGGAGCGCCTGGTGGCTCATGGGATCGCCTGGTGGCTCATGGGAGCGCCTGCATGATGACTCATGGGAGCGCCTGGTGGCTCATGGGAGCGCCTGGTGACTCATCGGAGCGCCTGGTGGCTCATCGGAGCGCCTGGTGGCTCATCAAAGCGCCTGGTGACTCATCGGAGCGCCTGGTGGCTCATCGGAGCGCCTGGTGACTCATCGGAGCGCCTGGTGGCTCATCGGAGCGCCTGGTGGCTCATCGGAGCGCCTGGTGACTCATCGGAGCGCCTGGTGGCTCATCGGAGCGCCTGGTGGCTCATCGGAGCGCCTGGTGGCTCATCGGAGCGCCTGGTGACTCATCGGAGCGCCTGGTGGCTCATCGGAGCGCCGGGTGACTCATCGGAGCGCCGGGTGACTCATCGGAGCGCCTGGTGACTCATCGGAGCGCCTGGTGGCTCATCGGAGCGCCGGGTGACTCATCGGAGCGCCTGGTGACTCATCGGAGCGCCTGGTGACTCATCGGAGCGCCGGGTGACTCATCGGAGCGCCTGGTGACTCATCGGAGCGCCTGGTGACTCATCGGAGCGCCTGGTGACTCATCGGAGCGCCTGGTGGCTCATCGGAGCGCCGGGTGACTCATCGGAGCGCCTGGTGACTCATCGGAGCGCCTGGTGGCTCATCGGAGCGCCGGGTGACTCATCGGAGCGCCTGGTGACGTGTGACTGTAGCGGCAGTTCCAGCGAGAAAAAGGAAATTCGAGTGTGTAGAATTTTTTAATAATTTTATCCCTAAACCTTACTGTGAGTCAAAGCTGGAAAGCCAGACACGGAAGGTAACTGTCAAACTGACAGCAGACAGACACGGGAGGTAACTGTCAAACTGACAGCAGACAGACACGGGAGGTAACTGTCAAACTGACAGCAGACAGACACGGGAGGTAACTGTCAAACTGACAGCAGACAGACACGGGAGGTAACTGTCAAACTGACAGCAGACAGACACGGGAGGTAACTGTCAAACTGACAGCAGACAGACACGGGAGGTAACTGTCAAACTGACAGCAGACAGACACGGGAGGTAACTGTCAAACTGACAGCAGACAGACACGGGAGGTAACTGTCAAACTGACAGTAGACAGACACGGGAGGTAACTGTCAAACTGACAGTAGACAGACACGGGAGGTAACTGTCAAACTGACAGTAGACAGACACGGGAGGTAACTGTCAAACTGACAGCAGACAGACACGGGAGGTAACTGTCAAACTGACAGCAGACAGACACGGGAGGTAACTGTCAAACTGACAGCAGACAGACACGGGAGGTAACTGTCAAACTGACAGCAGACAGACACGGGAGGTAACTGTCAAACTGACAGCAGACAGACACGGGAGGTAACTGTCAAACTGACAGCAGACAGACACGGGAGGTAACTGTCAAACTGACAGCAGACAGACACGGAAGGTAACTGTCAAACTGACAGCAGACAGACACGGGAGGTAACTGTCAAACTGACAGCAGACAGACACGGGAGGTAACTGTCAAACTGACAGCAGACAGACACAGGAGGTAACTGTCAAACTGACAGCAGACAGACACGGGAGGTAACTGTCAAACTGACAGCAGACAGACCAGCTCGTATATGCACACACAGAGGGACACGTCCACCCTTCTAATCTCTCACCCGCCTTACCATTTATATAATTAATCCCCCTCGTAACAATGTTACTTACTAGATTAGTTCATTTGTCATAACCAGGTGAGTGTTACGTGTCCAGAGGCGCCGTACTGGAAGAGCCCTCTACCAGAATATCATAAAAACAACGACTTTTGTAACACACTCGAATCACAATAACGTGATGCATCAATGAACAAATCATTGTTCATGAACAATGATTGAACAAATAATTAACGTGATGGGGGAGTTGTGTAAAACCCTCGTTTGTGTCTCGGGGAGGCTACAGGATCCAGTAAGTTCAGTAGAACTTCGGTTTCAACTCTTTGACCATGTCGTAGCTCAGTCGATTAAAAGCAGCGTCTGGGATGCTCACAGACGTAGGTTCGAATCCTCGTCACGGCCCTTGTGGATTTATACGACTTTTGTATGTACCTCTGTTGAATTTAAACAAAAGCCTACAAATAAAACTACACTAACTGATGCATTATATAAAAGAGGAAGAAACCGCTCAGTAATCTTGATGTGAATATTGCGTCAGCTCTCAGGTTATATGCAGACGAGGAGTCACAATAACGTGGCTGAAGTATGTTGACCTATCCACACACTAGTAAAGGAATTGACGACGACGTTTCGGTCCATCCTGGACCATTCTCAAGTCGATTGTGAAACGTCGTCGTCCCTTCATTTTCCAGTGTGTGGATAGGTCCACTCTCAGGTTATGTGTAAGCTTCCAGTTCGGGACCAGAAGCCTTTTGCGCTTAGCGAAGTCCTTCTAAGCCAACAGGTGACACCGGTCTCAGCTTGCTGTGTACAACAACTGCCCAACTCCTAGGTACATATATACTGCTAGGTCAACAGAGGCATTAGGCGAAAGGAAACATTGACAAAACTATTCTACTTCAATTCAAACTTTTTTTTTATCTTTATTTAATAAAATACAATATAAATCTTATATACATAAATTTTACAATGCAATACAAGTAAATAAGTGTTTCATTATCACAGAACACGAACTTTAAACCCCTAAATGTTATACTTATTTGTCTTTAAATGATTTACAATATTGGAGATTATATTTACATTAATTTACAAGGAAAATTATTACATTTATATATATTTTATATAATTCTCAGTAAACTAATTTTTCATATCATCACCGAGCATGAGCCGTAAACCCCAAATGTTATACCTGATCCTGCCTCGTAACCCTCCTGCCTGCCTATCCCCACACAGTAACCCTCCTGCCTGCCTATCCCCACACAGTAACCCACCTGCCTGCCTATCCCCACACAGTAACCCTCCTGCCTGCCTATCCACACACAGTAACCCACCTGCCTGCCTATCCACACACAGTAACCCTCCTGCCTGTCTATCCCCACACAGTAACCCTCCTGCCTGTCTATCCCCACACAGTAACCCTCCTGCCTGCCTATCCACACACAGTAACCCTCCTGCCTGTCTATCCACACACAGTAACCCTCCTGCCTGTCTATCCACACAGTAACCCTCCTGCCTGTCTATCCACACACAGTAACCCTGATGCCTGTCTATCCCCACACAGTAACCCTCCTGCCTGTCTATCCACACACAGTAACCCTCCTGCCTGCCTATCCACACACAGTAACCCTCCTGCCTGCCTATCCCCACACAGTAACCCTCCTGCCTGTCTATCCCCACACAGTAACCCTCCTGCCTGCCTATCCACACACAGTAACCCTCCTGCCTGCCTATCCCCACACAGTAACCCTCCTGCCTGCCTATCCCCACACAGTAACCCTCCTGCCTGTCTATCCCCACACAGTAACCCTCCTGCCTGCCTATCCACACACAGTAACCCTCCTGCCTGCCTATCCCCACACAGTAACCCTCCTGCCTGCCTATCCACACACAGTAACCCTCCTGCTTGCCTATCCACACACAGTAACCCTCCTGCTTGCCTATCCACACACAGTAACCCTCCTGCCTGCCTATCCACACACAGTAACCCTCCTGCCTGCCTATCCCCACACAGTAACCCTCCTGCCTGCCTATCCCCACACAGTAACCCTCCTGCCTGCCTATCCACACACAGTAACCCTCCTGCCTGCCTATCCCCACACAGTAACCCTCCTGCCTGCCTATCCACACACAGTAACCCTCCTGCCTGCCTATCCCCACACAGTAACCCTCCTGCCTGCCTATCCCCACACAGTAACCCTCCTGCCTGCCTATCCACACACAGTAACCCTCCTGCCTGCCTATCCCCACACAGTAACCCTCCTGCCTGCCTATCCACACACAGTAACCCTCCTGCCTGCCTATCCACACACAGTAACCCTCCTGCCTGCCTATCCCCACACAGTAACCCTGATGCCTGCCTATCCACACACAGTAACCCTCCTGCCTGTCTATCCACACAGTAACCCTCCTGCCTGTCTATCCACACACAGTAACCCTGATGCCTGTCTATCCCCACACAGTAACCCTCCTGCCTGTCTATCCACACAGTAACCCTCCTGCCTGCCTATCCCCACACAGTAACCCTCCTGCCTGTCTATCCACACACAGTAACCCTCCTGCCTGTCTATCCACACAGTAACCCTCCTGCCTGTCTATCCACACACAGTAACCCTGATGCCTGTCTATCCCCACACAGTAACCCTCCTGCCTGTCTATCCACACAGTAACCCTCCTGCCTGCCTATCCCCACACAGTAACCCTCCTGCCTGCCTATCCCCACACAGTAACCCTCTTGCCTGCCTATCCCCACACAGTAACCCTCTTGCCTGCCTATCCACACACAGTAACCCTCCTGCCTGCCTATCCACACACAGTAACCCTCCTGCCTGCCTATCCACACACAGTAACCCTCCTGCCTGCCTATCCCCACACAGTAACCCTCCTGCCTGCCTATCCACACACAGTAACCCTCCTGCCTGCCTATCCACACACAGTAACCCTCCTGCCTGCCTATCCACACACAGTAACCCTCCTGCCTGCCTATCCCCACACAGTAACCCTCCTGCCTGCCTATCCACACACAGTAACCCTCCTGCCTGCCTATCCCCACACAGTAACCCTCCTGCCTGCCTATCCCCCACACAGTAACCCTCCTGCCTGCCTATTCACACACAGTAACCCTCCTGCCTGCCTATCAACACACAGTAACCCTCTTGCCTGCCTATCCACACACAGTAACCCTCCTGCCTGCCTATCCACACACAGTAACCTTCCTGCCTGCCTATCCACACACAGTAACCCTCCTGCCTGCCTATCCACACGCAGTAACCCTCCTGCCTGCCTATCCCCACACAGTAACCCTCCTGCCTGCCTATCCACACACAGTAACCCTCCTGCCTGCCTATCCACACACAGTAACCCTCCTGCCTGTCTATCCCCACACAGTAACCCTCCTGCCTCTCAATCCCCACACAGTAACCCTCCTGCCTGTCTATCCACACACAGTAACCCTCCTGCCTACCTATCCCCACACAGTAACCCTCCTGCCTGTCAATCCCCACACAGTAACCCTCCTGCCTGCCTATCCCCACACAGTAACCCTCCTGCCTGCCTATCCCCACACAGTAACCCTCCTGCCTGCCTATCCACACACAGTAACCCTCCTGCCTGTCTATCCCCACACAGTAACCCTCCTGCCTGTCTATCCCCACACAGTAACCCTGCTGCCTGTCTATCCACACACAGTAACCCTCCCGCCTCACTATCCACACACAGTAACCCTCCTGCCTCACTATCCACACACAGTAACCCTCCTGCCTCACTATCCACACACAGTAACCCTCCTGCCTGTCTATCCCCACACAGTAACCCTCCTGCCTCACTATCCACACACAGTAACCCTCCTGCCTCACTATCCACACACAGTAACCCTCCTGCCTGTCTATCCACACACAGTAACCCTGCTGCCTGTCTATCCACACACAGTAACCCTCCTGCCTCACTATCCACACACAGTAACCCTCCTGCCTCACTATCCACACACAGTAACCCTCCTGCCTGTCTATCCACACACAGTAACCCTGCTGCCTGTCTATCCACACACAGTAACCCTCCTGCCTCACTATCCACACACAGTAACCCTGCTGCCTGTCTATCCACACACAGTAACCCTCCTGCCTCACTATCCCCACACAGTAACCCTCCTGCCTGCCTATCCCCCACACAGTAACCCTCCTGCCTGCCTATCCACACACAGTAACCCTCCTGCCTGCCTATCCCCACACAGTAACCCTCCTGCCTGCCTATCCCCACACAGTAACCCTCCTGCCTGCCTATCCACACACAGTAACCCTCCTGCCTGCCTATCCACACACAGTAACCCTCCTGCCTGCCTATCCACACACAGTAACCCTCCTGCCTGCCTATCCACACACAGTAACCCTCCTGCCTGTCTATCCCCACACAGTAACCCTCCTGCCTGCCTATCCCCACTATGCTTTTAAGTGCCGAGTACAGTGGCTCATGAAATATAACATACAAAATCATTGGAAGGGGACATCCCTGACGTACAGATCGTTCCACTGAAAAAGGTTTACTTAAGACTCCATTGATACAGACGCTGCTCCGACACTCTTTATAAAGCATACGGATCCAATCAATAAATTCTTGTGCCACTCCTACCCTATCCAATATTGCTAATACAAACTGAACATCAACACGGTCAAAGGCTTTCGACCAGTCGAGGTTTATCATGGAGGAAGGAACATTATTCTCAGACACATGATACACAACATCCCTAATTACATTATTACAATTGATTATAGATCTTCCAGGCACACCACAAAATTGTTCCTTGGATATAATTTTATTCATTGCAATCCTAAGTCTATTTGCCAACAATTTCGATACTATTTTATAATCCTGGTTTAGTAGGGAAAGTGGCCTCCAGTTCGTTATAATATGCAAATCACCGGTTTTAGGTATCATCTTAATAATCCCATGAGATTGTGACATGCTAAGCTTCTTATGCTGTATGCTATACTGCACCACTTGTACAAAGTCTTCACCAATGACATCCCATATATAGAAATAAAATTCCGCCGGGAACCCATCACAGCCAATTCAAACTCATTAAATTTCGGCTGAAACCCTATACTTCAGTGTATATATCCTCACACTGGTGCGTCTTAACACTTGTGTGGTATACTTAAAACCTTCCCTGGATGATTGGCCCCGGATGGTAGGCAAGACAACGTGAGAACAATGCTTTATTTCCATGCCATTCACCTTCATTGACCGTTCTTACCTATCAGTACCTCCCTATCAGTACCTCCCTATCAGTACCTCCCTATCAGTACCTCCCTATCAGTGACTTCGGGGAAGTGAGGTATAGCCCTTTATGCTCCGCGTTTCAGCCTTCGTGAATCTGCTTCGTTTAAGCTTGACAATTCTAAAGTTCAAAATTTTTGTTGGGACGGTCTTTAACGTTATGAGTGGAGGTGGCTTCCTGAACTTCTTCCCTCAGTATAGTACACTTCTTGACCACCTTACAGGGTACGAGGATTTCTTTACATTTCTTTAACTTTTAGTGTTTGCAACTTCCACTTGTGGCAACTTGTCATACATTCTTTCAACTTGAAAAGGCTGTCCTTATCCTTCTTGTCTATTCCCCTCAGTATCTTGTATGTTGTTATCATTTCTCTTGTATTTCTTCTGTCCTCCAAGGTTGTGAGGTCTAGTTTCGTCAGTCTACCAATATAGTTTAAACCCTCTTACCTCTGGCACTAATCTAATTGCAAATCTTTGCTCATTTAAATTTTATTTTTATGTTCCATAAGGTATGGGATTCCAGGTCGGTGCTGCATATTCTGTTGACCAGACCACACACTAGAAGGTGAAGGGACGACGACATTTCTCAAGTCGATTCACAATCGACTTCATAATGGTACAGGACGGACAGAAACGTCGTCGTCCCTTCACCTTCAAGTGTGTAGTTTGGTCAACATACTTTAGCCACGTTATTGTGATTCATCGCCTGAATATTCTGCTATTGATCTAACAAAAGCTGTATACAATGCCCGGAAAACTTTTTGATTTAGATTTCTAGATGACGTTGTAACGTTTGCCAGCGGTGTTCTAATGTTCTAATGTTTGATGCCAATGTTAGATACGATGATACATCATATTGAATTGATTGGATTTTTGTGAACCAGTTGGGCGTCTCTGGGAAGTGAGTGAATGAGTTGTTAATTAAGTCCTTGTAAACTGAATTTACATGCGAGGAAAATAATTCTGCCTCCTCAGTGGGAATCGAACTCTGGTAAATTTCGACAACTCTGTACAATTGCTATGCCAATGTCCACCCATTCAGCCATCGAATTAAATACAGTTATTGATACATTAAGAACGGGAGGTATGTGTACTGTGGAGGTATTATCTCTAGATTTAAAATTTGTAACTTTAATAAAATCAATATTGTAGTGATCAGTTTTTCATCCATTTTAATGTTGTTTACAATAAGTATGAAAGTCGATATTCTATTTTCCTCTTTGGAAAACCTGTCCTCTCACTTAACACGTCGTATTTGTTACGGAATCGTCTTCTCTGTTAAAATGCTACGTATTATTAAAAATAATGTGCCTTATTATTTATGTTTAAGTGCCTTCTTCTAGATAGGTTTGGTGGGTTGCTTGGGTTGGGACATTTCTGGCCATATAAAACAGTTGCACTTCCTGCAGAGTGTTAAGGGCACGGGCGGCCTCCTTAACACGAACACACTGCTCACAGTCATAACATTAAAGGTTAAGAACATTATAGAACAGAAAGATTCCATAACTTATCTAATCGTTTCCAAACAACGATTCCTGATAACCATGACAACGTTATGTATGGACGTAAGTTCAGTAGAACTTCGGTTTCAACTCTCTTGACCATGTCGTAGCTCAACCGATTAAGGCAGCGTCTGGGATGCTCCCGGACGTAGGTTCGAATTCACGACACGGCCCTTGTGGATTTGTTCATTTGATGCATCACGCTATTGTGATTTCTGTGTTTTTTAAACTTTGTTCAATGTCAACAAATCTTTTTTGACAAGTTGTTTATGAAAAGGGCTGCAATTGTTCCAAGTTTCAGTACTGCAACCTAAATAGAAAGGAAGATATTTTTTTCAACGCATATTACACATTTTCAGTAAGTTCCTACAACCACAAGTTTCATATATAATCATTCTATGACACTTCAGACACATAAAGGATCTGATGCCGCGGTTTATTAATACCATGTTTATTGCTATTATAAAATCAATAAATGAACTTAGGAAAAAAAACGCTGGCATAAGATTTTAGAGACATAAACTTTACATATAAGATCTAAGTTTCATATAAATTGAACAAAATGAAAGAGTGGGGACTCAGTTTATGTTACTTGAAAAATAAATCATTAAAAATTAAAGTCTAAGGTGCTGCCATCTGTGGCTGAGGTTGACATCAACCAATTTCCTCCAAAATTAGCACCCTTACAGATAGGCTTACGTGCAGTCAGGTGTATAAGTTTCATGCACATCGTCCGATAAACATATAAGAAAAAAAATAAACAAAAACAATTTTTTTTTAACTTATTTGTATAAAACTAATTATTATATTTTATTAATATATGCTATTGTGATAGCTGAGAGTCATAGACATTATTTCAGTTGACACTTGTGTTTGATGTTAATTTTTGACCATTTTGGAAAATTTCATATAAATTGTTGCATATACAACTCGCCAAAAAAAAAGTTTGAATGAAACCGAACTAGTTTTCATTTATTGCATATTTTTGGCATATTTGGCACTGATGCCCCCTTAGTCAAACATGTCGTGGCACACGTGACAAAGGCACGTCTGGGATCATTCCTGGCGTAGGTTCGAGCCCTCATTATGGCCCTTGTAGATTTGTTCATTCAGTTACTATAATTTATCCCATAAAAGGAAGCAGTAATAAAGGCTTGGAGCAAGAAACTGGAGGCTGAATATGACGCACCAAACTGGAGAGAAAATCCTCCTGTAAGTGGACTCAGAAAAATGTATAAATATATTGGCTGGTATTACAGTTCCATAAGAACTGTAATACCATTTTTCAATCCTTCTTTTGACAAACACGAAATGTTTTGTGGCATTTAGAAAATGATTGAATTTGGAGATTTGTATAACATATTTATATTTTGTATGAAGAACTAGCTACATTTTATCACAATAACAAGCCAGTATATATTGAAGATACAGTGACAGGAACCAAAAACTGAGGTTAGACCACCACAAAAACAACACACACACACACACACACATACACACACACACACACACACACACACACACACACACACACACACACACACACACACACACACACACACACACACACATACACACACACACACACACACACACACACACACACACACACACACACACACACACACACATCACGCAGAAGTGCAAGGACGCAGCAAACAAGTTTGTCCCAGTCCAAAAGGAAAACAGAGAAATGAAGATGAGAAACCCATGGTTTAATCAAAGATGTAGGCTAGCTAAGCAGCAAAGTAAAAGGGCATGGAGAAACTATAGGAATAACAGGACACTGGAGAGCAGAGAAAGATACCAGAATGCCAGGAATGAATATGTCAGGATGAGAAGAGAGGCAGAAAGACAATACGAAAATGACATCGCAAGCAAGGCAAAGACTCAGCCTAAATTGTTGCATAGCCACATTAGGAGAAAAACAACAGTAAAGGAACAGGTTATGAGATTAAGGATAGGGGCGGAAGGATTCACTACAAATGACAAGGAAGTGTGTGAAGAATTGAATAAGAAATTCCAGGAGGTCTTCACCTTAGAACAAGGAGAAATTCCAGAGGTAAGTGAGGGAATAGCTAACCAGGAACCACTGGAAGAGTTTGAGATTACCAGTGGGGAAGTAAGGAAGTGTTTACTAGAGTTGGACGTGACGAAGGCTATAGGCCCAGATGGAATCTCCCCTTGGGTTCTAAAGGAAGGAGCAAGAGAACTGAGCCTACCACTCTCCATAGTGTATAACAAATCACTGGCAACAGGGGAACTGCCAGATACTTGGAAAGCAGCTAACGTAGTCCCGATATACAAGAAAGGGGATAGACAGGAGGCACTGAACTACAGGCCAGTGTCCCTAACCTGCATACCATGCAAGCTGATGGAGAAGATTGTGCGAAAAAAACTAGTGGAGCATCTGGAGCGAAGGAACTTTGTAACACAGCATCAACATGGGTTCAGGGATGGCAGGTCCTGCCTCACAGGGTTACTTGAATTCTACGACCAGGCAACAAAAATAAGGCAAGAAAGAGAAGGGTGGGCAGACTGCATATTTTTGGATTGTCAGAAAGCCTTTGATACAGTGCCACACAAGAGGCTAGTGCGAAAGTTGGAGATGCAGGCTGGAGTGAGAGGGAAGGTACTCCGGTGGATAGAGGAATACCTAAGCAACAGGAGACAACGAGTCTGTGTGAGGGGTGAGGTCTCAGATTGGCGAGACGTCACAAGTGGAGTCCCGCAGGGGTCAGTCCTTGGACCTATACTGTTTCTGGTATATGTAAATGATCTCCCAGAGGGTATAGATTCGTTCCTCTCAATGTTTGCCGACGATGCAAAAATTATGAGGAGGATTGAAACAGAGGATGATAGTAGGAGGCTACAAGATGACCTGGATAGACTGAGTGAATGGTCCAACAAATGGCTGTTGAAGTTCAACCCGAGTAAATGCAAAGTAATGAAACTAGGCAGTGGAAACAGGAGGCCAGGCACAGGATACAGAATAGGAGATGAAGTACTTAATGAAACAGACAGAGAGAAAGATCTAGGAGTTGATATCACACCAAACCTGTCTCCTGAAGCCCACATAAAGAGAATAACGTCTGCGGCATATGCGAGGCTGGCTAACATCAGAACGGCGTTCAGGAACCTGTGTAAGGAATCATTCAGAATCTTGTACACCACATATGTAAGACCAATCCTGGAGTATGCGGCCCCAGCATGGAGCCCGTACCTTGTCAAGCACAAGACGAAGCTGGAAAAAGTCCAAAGGTATGCTACTAGACTAGTCCCAGAACTAAGAGGCATGAGTTATGAGGAAAGGCTGCGGGAAATGCACCTCACGACACTGGAAGACAGAAGAGTAAGGGGGGACATGATCACAACCTACAAAATCCTCAGGGGAATCGACCGGGTAAACAAGGACGAACTTTTCAACACTGGTGGGACGCGAACAAGGGGACACAGGTGGAAGCTGAGTACCCAAATGAGCCACAGAGACGTTAGAAAGAACTTTTTCAGTGTCAGAGTAGTTAGCAAATGGAATGCATTAGGAAGTGATGTGGTGGAGGCTGACTCCATTCACAGTTTCAAATGTAGATATGATAGAGCCCAATAGGCTCAGGAATCTGTACACCAGTTGATTGACGGTTGAGAGGCGGGACCAAAGAGCCAGAGCTCAACCCCCGCAAGCACAATTAGGTGAGTACAATTAGGTGAGTACACACACATACACACACACACACACACACACACACACACACACACACACACACACACACACACACACACACACACACACACACACATAGCGGGACCAAAGAGCCAGAGCTCAACTAAGTACAATTAGGTACGTACAATTAAGTAAATTAGGTAAGTATACACACACACACACACACACACACACACACACACACACACACACACACACACACACACACATACACACACACACACACACATCATCACCGGAGCATATAAGTGGCATCACCGGAGCATATAAGTGTGGAGGACTGGGTGAAGTGACCTGGCCTGACCTGACAGACCAGGTGGGTCGACCCGCCGTGGAACTACCTGATTGTTTGATGAGTGGTGACTGTGATCAGTGGTACAGTGAATTAGTGAACTGTCACACAACGATACATTGACTGACTCCAGAGCTTTGTGTAGACAGAGAAGAACCGACCTCATCAATCTACCAGCACTTAGTGAATCACCTAGTGGGAGACAACGACGGATAACCATCGTCATCATACATCGTCATTACTCATCTGGTTGTGTGAGCGGGAGGCAGACTGGTATGTACCCCCTCTCTGGTCAATAAATCAGGTGTACAGATTGAGGTAAAATATTATCAAATTGTTGTTCAGGATATCATATATATTTAAAATCTCAACGTGGTTCATTTAGGTAGAGGTAACGCTTAAGGGGACTCGTGACACAAGCACGCACGCGCACGCACGCACGCCCACGTACGTATGCACGCATGCACACGCAAAAACGCACACACATAAGCACACACACACAGGGAAGAAAGGATTAACACTTTTTGTGGAAAGAGCCAAGCCCCTACCATACCCCACCTCCTCTCTTACCCCCCCTCTGACCTGACCTGACCTCACCTGGTCGCCACCACCGCCCCCCACCCCACAGTCCCCCGCATCCCCCTTACACATACTCTCCCCCCTCTCTCTCCTCTCTCTCTCTCTCTCTCTCTCTCTCTCTCTCTCTCTCTCTCTCTCTCTCTCTCTCTCTCTCTCTCTCTCTCTCTCTCTCTCTCTCTCTCTCTCTCTCTCCCACTTTCTCCTCTCTCTCCTCTCTCTCCCACTCTCTCTCTCTCTCTCTCTCTCTCTCTCTCTCTCTCTCTCTCTCTCTCTCTCTCTCTCTCTCTCTCTCTCTCTCTCTCTCTCTCTCTCTCTCTCTCTTTATATATATATATATATATATATATATATATATATATATATCTCTCTTTAACTCTCTCTCTCTCTCCCTCCCTCTCTCTTTATCTCTCTCTCTCTCCCTCCCTCCCTCCCTCTCTCTCTCTCTCTCTCTCTCTCTCTCTCTCTCTCTCTCTCTCTCTCTCGCTCTCTCTCTCTCTCTCTCTCTCTCTCTCTCTCTCTCTCTCTCTCTCTCTATCTCTCTCTTTATCTCTCTCTCTCTCTCCCTCCCTCTCTCTTTATCTCTCTCTCTCCCTCCCTCTCTCTTTATCTCTCTCTCCCTCCCTCTCTCTTTATCTCTCTCTCCCTCCCTTCCTCTTTCTCTCTCTCTCTCTCTCTATCTCTCTCTTTATCTCTCTCTCTCTCTTTCCCTCTCTCCCTATCTCTCTCTCCCCCACTCCACTCTGCCCTTCTGACGAATCCTATCACGGCACAACTAGGAACAGCGTCAAGCATGACAGCCAGAAGCAACAGGGGAACAGGGAAAAGTTCAGGCGACGAAATGAAGGAAATGTTCGCCCAGTTTCTGGAGGACATCAAGAGTGAGATGCAGGAAATGAAGAATGAAATAAGCAACCTAAAAAGAGAGCTGACAGTTGCAAAGGAGGAGATTAGAGCCCTCAAAGAGAACAGTATCGATGCTGAGACTCAGAAAACCACCCAGGGAGAAGGTGGTAATAGTACTTTGGAAGAGAATGACACATTAAAAGCAACATTTACAGAAATGCTAAAAAAAAAAAACCTCTGAAGTAATGTCTGCAGTGATGGAGGTAGCCATGAAAGCAGCCACCTCACAGGAAGCGGCATGCTCCACTAGCCAGCGCCTGGAAAGGAAAAGAGCAGTGGTAGCTGTAGGTATTAAAGAGCAGGAAGGCTCTAATAGGAAAGAGTGGAACGATAAGGACAAAGTGGCAGTGAATGAAATACTGAAGGCACTAGACATGGAAGGGCCTGAGCATAGCATTGAGAAGGTTTTCAGGCTAGGCTGGTACAAAAAAGACCGATACCGTGTGTTAAAGATAGTGTTTGCAAACGAGAACACAAAGGACACGATTCTAACAAAGAAAAGCCACCTGCAACATGTGGGGGAATTCAAAAAAGTATTCCTCCAGAGGGATATGACAAGGGAGGAGAGGGCCATGGCGGCAGAAGCAAGGAAGAAGCGCAGGGCGAGAGGGGAAAACCAGGAAACCACAGCTCCCAACACATCACCCCCAGAGGCGGGGGAGGAACCCACAACCAGCTACCCAGTAACACCAGCGGGGAGGGCAACCCCACCACCCTCTTCTGCATAGAAAACCCCCCTTTCCTTCCTGTCCTCCTGCCCCGTTCACCCCATACCCTCCCTGTCCTTCCCCCTTCACTTGACCCCCCACCCCTCATCCCAGTATCCTCTGCAACCCTGGTATCCACCTCACAAATCCTCACACCCATGGAACAGCTTCCTCCACCAGCAGAACATTCACCAAGGAGGAGATTTGAGAAGGGACAGAAGAAAGTGAGCCTCAAGGCAATGTACACTAACATAGACGGTATTACAAATAAAGCAAATGAACTTGGAGAATGGGTACTAGAGGAAAACCCAGACATAATAGCTCTCACAGAAACAAAGCTGACGAAAACAATAACAAATGCAGTGTTCCCACAGGACTATTATGTTATGAGGAAAGAGAGAGAAGGAAGAGGTGGGGGTGGTGTAGCTCTGCTGGTAAGAAAAGGCTGGGATTTCGAGGAGTTGGCTGTTCAGGGATGTGAAGGTTTCAGTGACTACATAGCAGGTACCATAACAAATGGAGGGCAAAAAATTATAGTCGTAGTCATATATATTCCACCACCAAATGACAGAAGACCCAGACAGGAATATGATAGAAACAATATGGCCACCATTAACATAATGGAGAGAGCAGCTTCTGTTGCTAGCAGGAATGGATCTGGACTACTAATCATGGGAGACTTCAACCATGGGAAGATAGATTGGGAGAACAGAGACCCGCATGGAGGACCAGAAACATGGAGAGCTAAGCTGCTGGACGTGGCAACAAGAAACTTTCTAAGTCAGCACATCAAGGATCCAACAAGAATGAGAGGAGAGGATGAACCAGCAATGCTTGATCTGATATTTACCCTAAATGAGTGGGATATAAGGGAAGTCAAGATGGAAGCACCATTGGGAATGAGTGATCACAGTGTATTGAACTTTGAGTACCTGGTAGAGCTAGGAATTATCTCCCCCAAAAAAGAACTAGGAAACAAAAGGCTGGCATACCGAAAGGGAAATTATGAGGAGATGAGAAGCTTCCTAAGGGAAATACCTTGGGACTCAGACCTCAGAGATAAGTCTGTACAAGATATGATGGACTATGTCACCCAAAAGTGTCAGGAGGCAGTAAGCAGATACATCCCGGCCCAAAAGGAAAAATCCGAGAAGCAAAAGAAGAATCCATGGTATAATAGGGCATGTATGGAAGCAAAGGTACTGAATGTTGACCAGACCACACACTAGAAGTTGAAGGGACGACGACGTTTCGACCTTTCACAGTATATACTCAAATGCTCTAATCTTTCTAACAAACATGACTTAACATAAGCTTACCCCTTCCATTTATCTTTCTTTTTCTCTTTCCTTTTCTTTCTCTCTTCTCCCTTTTTCTGTGCATTGTCTTCTCCTACGCTCCCTTGCTATCCTCTTCTTATTTCTATTACTATCTCCTTCGGTGGTTATAATAGGAGCTGCCTCGTATGGGCCAATAGGCCTTCTGCAGTTCTCATTATTACTACTATTCCCTACACTTTACTTTCCTCCTCAGCTCCCTCTTGCCTATTTATTGCCTGTCCCTACCTGTCCTCATCACAATCGACTTGAGAATGGTCAAGGACGGACCGAAACGTCGTCGTCCCTTCAACTTCTAATGTGTGGTCTGGTCAACATACTTCAGCCACGTTATTGTGACTCATCGCCTGCAAAGGTACTGAACAAAAGGGCGTGGAGGAACTTCCGGAATAACAGAACACCAGAAAGCAGAGAGAGATACCAGAGAACCAGGAATGAGTATGTCAGGGTGAGAAGAAGAGAAAAGTTATGAAAATGATATAGCAAACAAAGCCAAGACCGAACCAAAGCTACTCCACAGTCACATCAAAAGGAAAACAACAGTGAAAGAACAGGTAGTGAAACTTAGAACAGGCGAGGATAGGTATACAGAGAATGACAAAGAGGTGTGTGATGAACTCAACAAGAGGTTCCAAGAGGTCTTCACAACAGAACAAGGTGAGGTCACTGTGCTAGGAGAAAGGGAAGTAAACCAGGCGACCTTGGAAGAGTTTGAAATTACGAGAGAGGAGGTCAAGAGACACCTGCTGGACCTGGATGTTAGAAAGGCTGTTGGTCCAGACGGGATCTCGCCATGGGTACTGGAAGAGTGTGCAGAGGCACTTTGCTTGCAACTCTCCATAGTGTATAGTAGGTCACTGGAGACGGGAGACCTACCAGAAATATGGAAGACGGCGAATTTGGTCCCAATATACAAAAAGGGCGACAGGCAAGAGGCACTGAACTACAGGCCAGTGTCCTTAACTTGTATACCATGCAAGGTGATGGAGAAGATCGTGAGAAAAACCTGGTAGCACATCTGGAGAGAAGGGACTTCGTGACAAATCGACAACATGGGTTCAGGGAGGGTAAATCTTGCCTGACAGGCTTAATAGAATTCTATGACCAGGTAACACAGATTAAGCAAGAAAGAGAGGGCTGGGCGGACTGCATTTTCTTGGATTGTCGGAAAGCCTTTGACACTACCGCATAAGAGGCTGGTACATAAGCTGGAGAGACAGGCAGGTGTAGCTGGTAAGGTGCTCCAGAGGATAACGGAGTACCTAAGCAATAGGAAGCAAAGAGTTACGGTGAGGGGTGAGACCTCCGATTGGCGTGAAGTCACCAGTGGAGTCCCACAGGGCTCTGTACTCGGTCCTATCTTGTTTCTGATATATGTAAATGATCTCCCGGAGAGTACAGATTCATTTCTCTCAATGTTTGCGGACGATGCCAAAATTATGAGAAGGATTAAGACAGAAGAGGACTGTTTGAAGCTTCAAGAAGACCTAGACAAACTGCAGGAATGGTCGAACAAGTGGTTGTTAGAGTTTAACCCAACCAAATGTAATATAATGAAGATAGGTGCAGGGAGCAGGAGGCCAAATACAAGGTATTATCTGGGAGAGGAAATTCTTCAGGAGTCAGAGAAAGAAAAAGACTTGGGAGTTGATATCACGCCAGACCTGTCTCCTGCAGCGCATATCAAGAGGATAACATCAGCGGCATTTGCCAGGCTGGCCAACATACGAACGGCATTCAGAAATTTGTGTAAAGAATCATTCAGAACTTTGTATACCACATATGTCAGGCCAATCCTGGAGTATGCAGCCCCAGCATGGAGTCCGTATCTAGTCAAGGATAAGACTAAACTGGAAAAGGTTCAAAGATTTGCCACCAGACTAGTACCCGAGCTGAGAGGTATGAGCTACGAGGAGAGACTACGGTAATTAAACCTAACTTCGCTGGAAGACAGAAGAGTTAGGGGGGACATGATCACCACATTCAAGATTCTCAAGGGAATTGATAGGGTAGATAAAGACAGGCTATTTAAAACAAGGGGACACAGGTGGAAACTGAGCGCCCAAATGAGCCACAGAGATATTAGAAAGAACTTTTTTTAGTGTCAGAGTGGTTGACAAATGGAATGCATTAGGAAGTGATGTGGTGGAGGCTGACTCCATACACAGTTTCAAGTGTAGATATGATAGAGCCCAATAGGCTCAGGAATCTGTACACCTGTTGATTGACGGTTGAGAGGCGGGACCAAAGAGCCAGATCTCAACCCCCGCAAGCACAACTAGGTGAGTACACACACGCACACACACACACACACACACACACACACACACACACACATACATGCAGCGTAGGTAAAGCTGGCTAACATCAGAACTGCCTTATGAAACCTGTGTAAGGAATCCTTCAGAACTTTGCATACATTATACACAACCACGGAGGCGCAGTCTCTATGGTGTAGTGGTGGCGTTTCGAGTTTCGCTGGCGTTCCGCGAGCCCTTTGTCCTGGGTTCGCATCCTGGCCGTGGAGGATTTACTGGGCGCAAATCCTTAACTGTAGCCTCTGTTTAACTTAACAGTAAAATGTGTACTTGGTTGTTAAACGATTTTTCGTTGGGGTCGTATTCCAGGGACCATAGGATTAAGGACCTGCCCGAAACGCTACGCGTACTAGTGGCTGCACAAGAATGTAACAACTCTTGTATATATAAATAAATAAATAAATAAATAAAAAATGTTTAAGATCAATCCTGGAGTATGCGGCCCCAGCATGGAGCCCGCACCTTGTCAAGAACAAGACAAAGCTGGAAAACGTTCAGAGGTATGTCACTTGGCTAGTCCCAGAATTAAGAGGCATGAAGAAAGGCTGCGGGACCTACTCCTCACGTCACTGGAAGAGGGGAAAGCTCGGGGAGACATGATCACCACAGACAAAATTCTCAGCAGAATTGACAGAATCGACCTGCATGGATTAGTTAACACGGATGGTACACACATAAGGGGACACAGGTGAAAGCTGCATACCTAAATAAGCCTCAGAGACATTAGAAAGAACTTTTCAATGTCAGAGTAGTTAGTTAATGGAATGCACTAGGAAGTGATGTGGTGGAGGCTGGGTCTATATACAACTTCAAATATAGATATGATAGAACTGGAGAAGCTAAGGAACCTGTACACCGGTTGATTGACAGTTGTGACGATAATCTCCTTCAAGAGATTGAGCCTGCTCTTCCCTCCACAAATACGTTGTTACATCTATATAAAACTACTATGGAAGAAATGTCCAACAACGACAACAACACCAGCAAGGTTTGCCAGAGAGCAAAACGTATGCAGCCAGGAACACCTGCTCAGACTCAAACCGCCAAACTACCCGTCTTGCTGCCGGCTCCTCGCTGATTGGTCGCCGGTCTGGCTGCAACTGCACTCGCCCACCATACTACTTGATGTCTGGGGCCGCCACGACCTCAGTCCTCAGAATATTCAGTGCTTTCACAGTTAACACTTCTCCCTGCTAGACGTAAGCTTTGGCGTACGTGTACTAAGAGAGGTGATAGCTTAAAGCCAATATTCCCGCACCTCTCATTTACTTGTATATTGCACTTCTTGTTATTTTCCTCACTTGTCTTAACGTAACTTTTCATTGTCATTTAATTATTCTTATTATTTTGATTGATTTTATTATACGAATTTGTTTGACCGTTTTCTTCATGTTTTGTTTATTTAACGTAATTAAAATTTCATTGTTAAAATTTACTTGTGTTTTGTGTGTCTTCTCCTTACCTTACCACAGACGAAGTTCCAGATTTTCTATTTTTTTTTATACTATGTGACGAGGCCATACCCCTAGCTTTGAACAGCCGAACACCAACGCGTTACCGTCACACAGTTGAGAGGCGGGACCAAATAGCCGCAGCTCAACCCCCGCAAGTAAAAAGATGAGTACACATACGCCTAACAATCATCACTGATAAACATCCCATGCAAGGTACCGGAAGGAATAATAAGGACAGGACTAGTCAAACACCTCGAGATAAATAGGTGAGCAAATAAGCACCAATATCACTTCAGGAATGATAAGTGATGCCTCATGGACACACTGAACTGCTGATAAAAAGAGTCATATAACACAAGACTGAGATGGTTGGGTTGACTGCATTTTTCTGGACTGCCATAAAGTCTTTGGTAGTGTTCCACACAAGAGACAACTACACAAACTTGAGAGACATCGTACTGGAGAAGTTCACAATACCCGGTGCCCGACTCCCTGACGCTTGCTGTGTTATCCTCGTAGGCTTCACTCAATGTTTTATCTTCATTTACAAGCGTATGTGCATTGAATAACTTGATAAATCACACACTTCACATAACACAATCGTTTCAATAAAACACGTTTCAGTTGATGATTGGTTTACCTGGTATACTCTTTCACAACCATAGAGAGTAGTGAAAAGGCTATGAACACAACATAGTTCAATATATAGTGAACACAATATACAATGGTGTTAGGCACTGGGCGACGACACTGGTCCTAAAGGGCACCATATGGGTGAGAGAATAGATTGGAAGAAATGCGCAAGCCACCAATGTGGCACACACCCAATGTGGCCAATGTGGGACACACCCAATGTGGCCAATGTGGGACACACCCAATGTGGGACACACCCAATGTGGCCAGTGTGGGACACACCCAATGTGGCCAGTGTGGGACACACCCAATGTGGCCAGTGTGGGACACACCCAATGTGGGACACACCCAATGTGGCCAGTGTGGGACACACCCAATGTGGCCAATGTGGGACACACCCAATATAGCCAGTGTGGGACACACCCAATGTAGCCAGTGTGGGACACACCCAATGTGGGACACACCCAATGTGGGACACACCCAATGTGGGACACACCCAATGTGGGACACACCCAATGTGGGACACACCCAATGTGGGACACACCCAATGTGGCCAGTGTGGGACACACCCAATGTGGGACACACCCAATGTGGCAAATGTGGGACACACCCAATGTGGCAAATGTGGGACACACCCAATGTGGGACACACCCAATGTGGCAAATGTGGGACACACCCAATGTGGGACACACCCAATGTGGCAAATGTGGGACACACCCAATGTGGGACACACCCAATGTGGGACACACCCAATGTGGGACACACCCAATGTGGCACACACCCAATGTGGCACACACCTAATGTGGCACACACCCAATGTGGCACACACCCAATGTGGCACACACCCAATGTGGGACACACCCAATGTGAGACACACCCAATGTGGGACACACCCAATGTGGGACACACCCAATGTGGCCAATGTGTGACATACCCAATGTGGCACACACCCAATGTGACCAATGTGGGACACTAGGCCAGCACACCCAGGCCAGCAGGCTACACCTAATACACTGTAACGGCCTGTATTCCCCTTTTCCCGAATATAAGTCATCAACTCCCGTTTTGAAAATATCAAGACGAAGCATTAGTTAATTGAATAATACTTGAGACGAAGCGGGATATTGCATTTGGGAAAAAAAATGATTTTAGTTTATTTGGGATGAGGCTTCAGCGTCTCCTCCGTATAAATATAGCGGAGCGAGCCAAGGGGAGGAGGCATGGAGTCCTGCCCAGGGAATCAAGAATAATTTATGTCAAGTGTTTGCGAGACAGACAGCCTCAGACGGACGGTTTGGGGCGACAGTCAAGTGTTTGCGAGACAGACAGTCTCAGACGGACGGTTCGGGGCGACAGTCAAGTGTTGCCAGATGTGGTATTAATTTCAGGAGTGTTGCCATTCAACGGGTTTGAGGGAGTTTTTGCTTACTGCCAGTGTAGACTATAAATGAGTAAATCTGTCAATTTTATTATCGTGTTTATTTCCTCCCCTTTATTTCTTATCTGTGTTATTGTGAGAGGTTTACTGTGCACCTCACCATTATTGTGAAGGTACTACACAGAACCTCTCTCTACTCCAAAACTCTGAAGCCCAACTTACTATCACCCGTATTCCACCTTGGCTTTATACAACTCCTAATACATCAATACAAATGTAAGACAACATTCCAAAGTCTGCACCAAACTCAGCCATAGCCTCAGTCTTTGTCTCAACAATGACAAATTGCTACCCAAATACCACAGTGATTTATACAGATGGGTCTCGCATCATCATGAACAACGTACCCTCGGTCACTAGCGCTGTATGGATACCGGAATACCATCTCCAGCAGGGATGGCGGTTACCAAACCAACTATCTATTTTTACAGCTGAATTATATGCCTTATATGAAGCTCTCCAAATAATCACAACATTACCAGTTGGGATATATACAATCTGCAGTGACTCCAAGAGTGCGATTCCAGCAATTACGTACTCTTCAACAACGTGCAAGTTTATTTACCCATGTCTTCAACTTCTTCATGAACATCGATTGAACAGTTATGACACCTCTTTCCAATGGGTCCAGCGCATTGTGGTATTCTCCATAATGAACTAGTAGATCAACTAGCCAAAGCAATGCACAACACGCCTCACATTACCCGTCATCCAATTCCCCATGTTGCACGTAAAGGAGCCTTCAAAAATACCATCACCCAAGATTTGGCAACGAAATGGAAAACATCATGCTGACCTTTATACTATGGGTCCATTGAAAAGTAATGGGAAACTTGGAAACATGTAAGACATAAAAGCAGATAATTTTTTTTTATTTTTTTATTTTTACATGTAACACATGCAATTTAAATACAATAAAAACAATAAAAGTACATTAAAAACATAACAAAACAAAACAAAACAATAAACCACTGGCCAGAAGGGCCGACAGCACAGTACAACAAAGTACAAACACGAGAAATGCAAGAACATACATCAAAAGAGAAAACAATGTCAAAACAAGCAAGCACAGTAACATTATAAAACATAACAGTATACAACAAAACAAACATCAAGATGTATAACATGAAACATAACAAGAAAAGCACAATAAACAACAAACAAAAATAACAAACAAGCACAACACGTAATGCAATAATAAAACACCAGTGCAAGGTACATTCACAGAAACAAGACATGAATAAAAACACTCACACCAAACCAACCGCCTCACAACAAACAAAGGGAGAGGCCAAAATATACAATAAGAAACAAACAATCCATGCAATCAAGAAAACAAAACATAGGAACACACACAACAACAAACAAGCACTGGCCTGAAGGACCGAGAACAAAACACATCAAAAAGAATATCATGAAATAGAACAAGGAAATCACACAACACAGTCTAGCAATGCATAAATAGAACACACATGGCAAAATAACAACAGGAAGACAAATACATGAATAAAAACGCCCTCACCAAAACACCGGCCGCGCAACAGAGAAGGGAGAGGCACGTGCACAGAATACAATAGGGCAAACAAAAGGCCATAGGGGCACACAACACTACAGGAACATGAAATCAGCTGACATATTTGCCCGGGAACAAGGCCCGGGGGAACTGCACATGGAACGCCTCCCAAAGCAGCCACCTCCCTCAAGAGTCTTGACCGTCCACCGGGGACGCCATGGTATCCGGAACCCCGGCAACAAACACCTGCAAACAGGGAACCCAGACGGTATCATTCCGGAGGCGAGTTACCGCCACCCAACTCCTTATACCGGGAACCAGCCCATCAAGAAAGCTCTCCGGCCTTTTAGACAGCAGGATCTCGGCAACCACGACCTCCAGAGCCTCAAGTCGCAACCCCGCAGGAGAGAGTCGTTCAGAGGGCACCACCACAGGAGCACCAGCGGTCACGGGCACATCACCAGACGACTGCAGGGAACCAGGGCGGCGCGCATCCTTTCGTAAAGTCACTTCCAGGCCACGCCCAGCACCAGCATCCGCACCATCCCTGGCAGCAGAAGCCACCACACCCCACTGCGGAGAGCCCCCTGGCAGGGAAGGAACAGAAGGCACACCCGAGACACGGGCATCAGCACCAGCAGGCACATGAATCTCCGCCATCACCACTCGCGTAGACAATGACGCATCCGGATTCACGCCGTCAACACATGAAGACCCACAGTCACTGAAGTCCCCAACATCAGCCCAGGCAGTAGACGAACGCCTGGAACGCTTGGGTTCCGGCCAGATATCGTCAGAGCCGGAAGCGGACCCAGAAACACGGGCACCACTATCCGGACGAACCGACGCCCGACGCAGAACGGCAGCAGCCTCTACCACAGGGGGAACCGGACCACACACAGCAGGAGGCTCCGCAGGCACCCCAGCACCCAGCACAGGAGGGATCCGAGGTGAGGCTGCAGAGCCAGGTCCAGCAGCCAAAGACGAGGAAGCAGATGACGACGCCCCACCGGGAGAGCCAGGAAGACCCACGGGAGCAGCAGGGCCAGAGACAGGAGCAGGAGTAACATCCGAGGGCACCACAACAGCCGGAGGAGGGCCGGCGACAACTGGGGGAACAACAGGCGATGCTGGGGGATCCTCAGCAGCAAACGGGACGCTCACCTCATCACCCCCGGAGTCCTCCTCCAGAGGGAGCGGTGGGAAATCCTCTTCACGGAACAAATTCACAGGAGCGACCGGATCAGCAGTACACCCGGCAGCCTGATGCCCCAACAAGCCACACCGGAAACAAGTACAGGGTTGTCGGGCATATAACACCCGCACGTAGTACCCTAACAGCCGGACAGATGACGGAATGTCCCACCTCAGTCGCATCCCGAAGGTCTGAATGTTGGTCGTCACATCCGAATACGTGCCAGACGATAGCGAGTTCATCCACACACTGACGACGGAGCCATACCTCTGGAAGAAACACCGGAGGAGATTCTCAGGAAACTCCATGGGGGCACCATGGACACTTTCATATGTCACAGCACCACTACGGTCCGAAATGGTCACATACCCAGTGCCGTCCTGCAGCTGTAAAGTACGCCCCTCGTACCTCCGGAGAAAATCACGGTACACCTCCTCACCCACAAACTTGATGACACGGCGAGCGTGACCAGCTTGACACCATATACGTCCTGGACCGGGACTCTGAGCACGTCACTCAAGACCAAGTCCACCAGCGGGTAACCAGCACGGCCAGTAAACTCCAAACCTATGGTGTTTACCCTCACAAAAGCTAGAATATGGCTGCCCATCGCAAACACACCACGTCCCCACCACCAGGCACAGCAGGGAGGGTACCCAGGAAACACAAACCGAAACTGTCTCTATTTTCCGCTTGTTACAACTTGTAATAAAGTTGTTACATCTTGGCTTAACGTGTTTATGACGTATTAGAACGTTGTTACAACTTGCTATATTGGTTGTTATAACTGGTTAATAGGTGTTAAAACTTGTTCGAACGTTGTACTAACGTCGTAGTTTCGGTGTGTGTTTAGCGGGTAGAGACACCCATACCCCCTGCCGGCGAAAACGGCAACAACCCCAAAACTGCCGGAGCAGGCAAACGACATGTCCACACTGCATGGCAGCTCAGGTGAGACTCCAAAAGCAGAGAAATTGATGTAACGATGACTAGAGTAAGGCTGGGACACACCAAACTGGCAGCACACAGCTGTAAGTACAGAACAGACATCAACGAACTCTGCATCCACTGGCAGGTGCCTGAAACAATCAAACACTATCTCCTTCACTGCTTCAGACATCATAGTGCCAGAGTAAATTTCAAACGAGTCTTTATCGCACTTAAAATACCCTTTACCCTCGGGCATATATTAGGAGGAGGTGACCACTCGTTACATGAAAAATACCAAATAGTCAAAGCACTGGCTAAATATCTCCAGTCGACCAACAAATTGGGTCACATCTGACCCGCACCACATATACCTGGCGCCACCAACAGCTAAACAAAGAAAACTGCCTCGTGGCAACACCATGGATCAGAGTTGACTGCTAGCAGCTGTGGAGTGAGGACGTTTACCGACCCTCCGTGGCTGTTGGAGTTGTTTGCTGTTTTGGTCGCCAGGTGGTGTGGGCGTCCCTGCCCTACCAGTTTTGTTGCCTGCCTGGCTGCGTTGACGTGGCAGTTCTGACATGGGGGGGCCATCTTCCTCCTGTTCAGCGTGTGAACTCCGTAGGCCTGGAGTTCACTTGTAAGGCTGGTTATCCAACCATCGAGATGGTGATGTGTGACATGCTTCATGTCCCGGTGGAAGCTGTTTACGGTGTGGAGCTAGTTACGGTCCATCGGGTTGTTATTAAGTTCGTGGGGGAGGACGAATACCGGGACTTCCTCCGTCGATACGGGGGGCGTACGTTGCCGTTGCCAGACGATGCCGGCTCTGTGGCGATTTCGGACCGCAGGGGTGCCCTGACTTATGTTAGTATCCATGGTGCGCCCCTGGAATTCCCTGATGACCTCCTCCGGCGTTACTTTGGGGGGTTTGGTACTGTTGTCAGCGTGCGGGTAAACACGCTCTCCTCGGGGCGGTATGCTGGGAGGCGTATAGACATTCGCACGTTGGGGATGCGCCTGCGGTCGGATATACCTTCTTCTGTCCGGCTTATGGGGGTACTATGTCCGGGTGTATTATGCCCGGCAGCCTCGTACCTGTTTCCGGTGTGGCCTGTTTGGGCATCAGGCTGCCAGGTGCTCTGAGGCCCCTGCTGCTCCTGTCAACTTGTTCCGCGACGAGGATTTCCCGCCGCTCCCTCTGGAGGCAGTCTCTGGTGATGTTGATGAGGAGGTGTGCGTCCTGTTTGCTGTTGCAGCTTCCCCGACGGCGCCTGCCGTTCCTCCGGTTGTTGCTGTCCCTCCTCCGGTTCTTGAGGTACCGTCGGTTGGTCTGCCTGATCCTGTCGCTGTCCCAGCTGCTCCCGTGGGCCTTCCTGGAGCTTCCTGTGTGACGTCGCTGTCTTCTCCCTCGTCTTCTGATGCTGCGCCTGGCCCTGTGTCCGTGACTCGGGTCCCGGATGTGCTTGGTGCTGGGGTGGCTGCGGAGCCTCCTGTTGTGTGTGGCCCGGTTTCCCCTGTGGTAGAGGCTGCTGCCGTCCTGGCGTCGGTTCCTTCGGCTTGTGGTACCTGTGTTTCTGGGTCACTTACCGGCTCTGACGAAATCCGGCCGGTGCCCAAACGTTCCCGGCGTTCGTCTTCTTCATGGGCCGACGTTGGTGACTTCAGTGACTGTGGGGCTTCGGATGTTGACAGTGTGGATACGGATGCGTCGATGTCTCCGCGGTTCGTGGTGGCGGAGGTCCATGTGCCTGCCGGTGCTGGTGCCTGTGTCTCGGACGTGCCTTCGGCTCTTTCTCCACCGGGGGACTCTCCACAGTGGGGGGTGGTGGCTTCCGCTGCCAGGGATGGTGTGGACTCTGGTGCTGGGCGTGGCCTGGTGGTGACCTTACGGAAGGATGCACACCGTCCGGGTTCCCTGCTGTCGTCTGGTGGTGTGCCCAGGGCCGCAGGTACCCCTGTGGTGCGGGTGCGCGTTGGGGCCCTGGGGGACGTGTTGCCGGCGTCTGTGATGCCACCGGGTCACTGGTCGAAAATTGCCGAGTTACTGCTGTCTGACGGACCGGAGTGCTTTCGTGGTGGGCAAGTTCCCCTCCTGTGGAGGCGAGTGGCGATTTCTCACCTCATGATTACTACCATCTGGGTCCCCAGTTTGCAGGTGTTTGTTGCCCCGGTTCCGGGTGTTATGGCATCCCCGGTGGATGGACGAGACCCTTGGCAATGGGTGCTCTGGGAGGCGTTTAATGTAAGGTTCCCGCGGGCCAAGTTCCCGGGCAAGTATGTGCTCTGATTTCCTGTGTATTTGCTCTGACATGCTGTGTGCCCTTCTGGCTGTTTGTTTGCCCTGTTCTATTCTGTGCTTCTGCTTCTCCCTTTGTGCTTAGCTTTGCCGTGTGGCATATTAGTTTCTAGTGCTTGGCGTCACTCGTTTCGCGTTTTGGCTTGGCATTTCGCCTTTCCTGGCTTTGCGATTCACCCTTAATGGGTACGCCGGGGTGCATCCGATCCCACGATCGTCGTCGCCCCTAACTCAACAACAACAACAACACCATGGATCAGCTGACGCCATAAACACAACACACCGCCCTACGGTGCGGCAAGTCTCCCTTTAACATACACCTCTATTTTAGTCGCCGCTCCTCTATTTACAGCCCAACGCAACAAGCACTTTTGAAACTCTTATCATCCTCAACATAAACATGTCTTCCAACATCAGCACTGGTGCAGTCATCGGCAGGACAAACCCTTCAACTGCACCTACTATCAAGAAGAAGAAGACTGGAGAATTTAAATACACTACTGAGTTAAAATATCACTTGGCCGTGGAGCAGAGCGAGTCAATTTGGCGACCTTGGATGAATACTCTTACATTGGGCGGCTCGACCCCTGGTAAACCCTACGGTTTTCATGTCGACGGACACCCCAGCCAGCCAGGAAACTAGGGAGTGGTTGAGTTGCCTCACTGCCTGCCGGGTGCAAGGCCGGGTTCGGAGGTGGAACTGTGCACCATTGGTGACAGAGGTGCTCCCCAGTGCTGAACAGTTATTTTGTTCATGGGTCATGGTACACTCCACTACATCCAGAGAGAGCTATTGAATCCATATTTGCATCATTCGTGTTAGACTTAGACAATAATTGTTTAAATTGCTGTAAGACAATATTCGCGGTACTCTGGGAATCAACGAATGAAGATAACGATGTTTACGGTTTAATAAGTACCCACTCACGCAAACATATATGTAATTACAACACCTGGAGAGCGAGGAAGAGGGAGAGAGCCTCAAAAAATAAGCCAGTATAAGTTAGAATTCATCATACTGAATTCATATTAACTAGGACATTACTGCCAGTACTAGACATTATACATGTATTATGATAATGATAATATATACCCAGTAATACAGATATTATTTGGAATCAGTGTGCTTATGGAGACATATGTCATTATAATAATAAATAATGTTATATATATATTAATATTTAATTTATCAATTTATCAGTGCCGATTGGTGGCATACCTTTAACTACTACTAAAAGTGCTTATACTACTGCTACTATTACCCCCCCCCAACTACTGCTACTGCTAGTACTTCTACGTCTACTGCTACTACGTCTACGAGCACTATTACTAATATCAGGAAACAAATTGCAAATTAATCTATCTATATAAATATAAATGTTTTTTTTTTCAAAATCGCTAATCTCCGAAAGTTCTTCAACGATTGCTTTCCAATTTTAACACAACTTTCCGTTCGAATACGCACATGTTTTTATATACCTACTATATAGATGTCACGACTGTGACAGGTAAAACATGCTTTTTAGGAAAAACTGTGTTTTCCACATGAGTTTTCATGCGAGGGAAATTTCTGAAACCTCTTTACAGATTGATCTGAAATTTTGACACAATTTTGCATTCGAATACACGAGAGTTTTTATATACCTATTATATACATGCCACACCTGTGACAGGTAAGCAATTTTTTGTTATAAAGCACAAATCTGTTGGATGAACAAGCAACACACGCTATACTAAATATTTTACTATTCCATTTCAATGTTTTCGATTGCATTGTTAAATTGTTATTTTCATAGATTTCGATTTATTTTCATTTTAATTGAATTATTTCATGTGGCATTGCTTTGGAGTTGAGCTGTGTTGTTTACCATACCGTTCATTTCGTGAGTATAGTTCATTTTTTTTTATTTGTCATTGATTTCCATTCGTTTTTTTAACTGCTCTCCCTATTTTTGAATGATGGGAACATCAGATCATTTGATGTTTCCATTTTCTGATGGACATATCAGATCATTTGGGAATACATCGGACTGGGGCCTGGGAAATGGTGAGGAGGACGAGGGGATTGGGAGTGGGGGATGGTTGGGAGAATGTGGGGACGGAGGAGGGTTGCTGTGGCTCAGCAACGCCTACACATTGCTGAGCCACAGCCACGCGTGACCGGGTACAACTAGTATGGTAATAATTATCATAACAATCCCCATAATAATAATAACCAAGACATTATTGAGCCAAATAACCAATGAAGAAGAGAATCACACTCAAGTAAAGTCATGATGGCATCATTTACCAGAGCAATTGTGATCCGCCAGGCTGGAGCTCGCAGCCCGTGGTCATTACGACCACTTTACATGCGGCTGACGGCCTATAACGCAGCCCACTGCGATGGGAGAGTTGAAGAGGAGAGGCCGTAACACGACGTTCCTCCATCCTCATGGGCCACTGTCCCTCACACCTGGTCTCTGCTCTGTTGCTGCATGTGTGTGGTGTGCCACAGGTGTGGTGTGTCACAGGTGTGGTGTGTCACAGGTGTGGTGTGTCACAGGTCTGCTGTGTCAAATGTGTGGTGTATCACAGGTCTGGTGTACCACAGGTCTGGTGTACCACAGGTCTGATGTGTCACAGGTCTGGTGTACCACAGGTCTGGTGTGTCACTGGTGTGGTGTACCACAGGTCTGGTGTGTCACAGGTCTGGTGTGTCACAGGTCTGGTGTACCACAGGTCGGGTGTACCACGTGTCTGGTGTGTCACAGGTCTGGTGTACCACAGGTCTGGTGTACCACAGGTGTGGTGTACCACAGGTCTGATGTGTCACAGGTCTGGTGTACCACAGGTCTGATGTGTCACAGGTCTGGTGTACCACAGGTCTGGTGTGTCACAGGTGTGGTGTACCACAGGTCTGGTGTGTCACAGGTCTGGTGTGTCACAGGTCTGGTGTACCACAGGTCTGGTGTGTCACTGGTGTGGTGTACCACGTGTCTGGTGTGTCACAGGTCTGGTGTACCACAGGTCTGGTGTACCACAGGTGTGGTGTACCACAGGTCTGGTGTGTCACAGGTGTGGTGTGTCACAGGTCTGGTGTGTCACAGGTGTGGTGTGTCACAGGTCTGGTGTGTCACAGGTCTGGTGTACCAGAGGTCTGGTGTACCACAGATCTGGTGTGTCACAGGTCTGGAGTATCACAGGTCTGGTGTGTCACAGGTCTGGTGTACCACAGGTCTGGTGTACCACAGGTCTGGTGTGTCACAGGTCTGGAGTATCACAGGTCTGGTGTACCACAGGTCTGGGGCGCCACAGGTCTGGTGTGTCACAGGTGTGGTGTGTCACAGGTCTGGTGTGTCACAGGTCTGGTGTACCACAGGTCTGGTGTACCACAGGTCTGGTGTGTCACAGGTCTGGAGTATCACAGGTCTGGTGTACAACAGGTCTGGGGCGCCACAAGTCTGCTGTGTCAGAGGTCTGGTCGTACTGGGGTCCACAACCTGGGGAGGCCGTACTGGGGTCCACAACCTGGGGAGGCCGTACTGGGGTCCACAACCTGAGGAGGCCGTACTGGGGTCCACAACCTGGGGAGGCCGTACTGGGGTCCACAACCTGGGGAGGCCGTACTGGGGTCCACAACCTGAGGAGGCCGTACTGGGGTCCACAACCTGGGGAGGCCGTACTGGGGTCCACAACCTGGGGAGGCCGTACTGGGGTCCACAACCTGGGGAGGCCGTACTGGGGTCCACAACCTGGGGAGGCCGTACTGGGGTCCACAACCTGGGGAGGCCGTACTGGGGTCCACAATCTGGGGAGGCCGTACTGGGGTCCACAACCTGAGGAGGCCGTACTGGGGTCCACAACCTGGGGAGGCCGTACTGGGGTCCACAACCTGGGGAGGCCGTACTGGGGTCCACAACCTGGGGAGGCCGTACTGGGGTCCACAACCTGGGGAGGCCGTACTGAGAGTCGTTTATACTGACCTTAACAACAGCGGTTAATTAGACCATTGGGAGGCGTGTCTGCCACCTGTTGCTGGCAGCTCTCACAGTTGGGTCAACACCCTGCGCCAGGCTCTATAATGCTCCACCTGTTGCTGGCAGCTCACACAGTTGGGTCAACACACTGCGCCAGGCTCTATAATGCTCCACCTGTTGCTGGCAGCTCTCACAGTTGGGTCAACACACTGCGCCAGGCTCTATAATGCTCCACCTGTTGCTGGCAGCTCTCACAGTTGGGTCAACACACTGCGCCAGGCTCTATAATGCTCCACCTGTTGCTGGCAGCTCTCACAGTTGGGTCAACACACTGTGCCAGGCTCTATAATGCTCCACCTGTTGCTGGCAGCTCTCACAGTTGGGTCAAGACACTGCGCCAGGCTCTATAATGCTCCACCTGTGGCTGGCAGCTCTCACAGTTGGGTCAACACACTGCGCCAGGCTCTATAATGCTCCACCTGTTGCTGGCAGCTCTCACAGTTGGGTCAATACACTGCGCCAGGCTCTATAATGCTCCACCTGTTGCTGGCAGCTCACACAGTTGGGTCAACACACTGCGCCAGGCTCTATAATGCTCCACCTGTGGCTGGCAGCTCTCACAGCTGGGTCAACACACTGCGCCAGGCTCTATAATGCTCCACCTGTTGCTGGCAGCTCACACAGTTGGGTCAACACACTGCGCCAGGCTCTATAATGCTCCACCTGTTGCTGGCAGCTCACACAGTTGGGTCAACACACTGCGCCAGGCTCTATAATGCTCCACATTTTTCTGGCAGCTCTCACAGTTGGGTCAAGACACTGCGCCAGGCTCTATAATGCTCCACCTGTGGCTGGCAGCTCTCACAGTTGGGTCAACACACTGCGCCATGCTCTATAATGCTCCACCTGTTGCTGGCAGCTCACACAGTTGGGTCAACACACTGCGCCAGGCTCTATAATGCTCCACCTGTTGCTGGCAGCTCACACAGTTGGGTCAACACACTGCGCCAGGCTCTATAATGCTCCACCTGGCGCCATTATCAACATGTGATTTACAGGTGGAGCAAACTGGATGCTTAACGCCTTCCTTTGTGTTAAATGGTATTGACAGAGAAGCGAACCTTATATCAATATGTTCCTGAATTAAACCTGGATGGGGTTCTGGGAGTTCTGCTTCCCAAGCTCGTCCTGGGGCCAGGCTTAGCTAGTGATAGCTTGGTTCACTTGGCTGTTGCTTGGAGCAGCCCGCAAGCCCATAAATCCACCACAGCTCGCTTGGTCCAACACGTCTTGAAGAAAACTATTCAGTTTTCTCTTGAAGACGTCCACGTTTATTTCTTATACTCGTTGGGAGGGTGTTGAATAACCGTAGACCTCTGATGTTTATACTGTGTACTCTAATTGCGCCTATGGCACCCCTGCTCTTTACTGGTTATGTTCTGTATTTCTTTCCATATCTTTCACTCCAGTATGTTGTTATTTTACTGTGTAGATTTTGGACCTTGCCCTCCAGTATTTTCCTAGTGTATAATATTTGATACCTATCTCGTCTCCTTTCTAGGGAGTACATTTTGAGAGCTTTGAGACGATCCCAATAGTTTATTTGCTTTATCGTGTCTATGTATGCCGTATATTTTCTCTTTAATCCCTCTGTTTCAGTAATCTCACCCGCTCTGAAGGGAGCAAGTGAGTATGGAGTAATACTCAAATCGTGACAACACAAGTGATTTTTCTGGATAAGAAAAATCCTATCATTTTTCTAGCTGTCTGAGTATTGGATTGGTTTTGCTCCCTAAACGTTATGTCGTCAGACATCATTATTCCCAGAGCCTATACATGCTGCTCTCCTACTATGGGCTGATTTGATTGTGTTTTGTACCCTGTATTTTGTTTAGGTCGTCATTTTTTCCATACCAGAATACCTGGCTTTCAGCACTGTTAAAAACATGGTATTTTCTGCTGCCTAGTCGAAAAATTATTAATATCTGCTTGTATTTTTTCAATGCCTTCAACAGAGATCATTTCCATGTCGATTTTTGTGTCATCTTGAAAATATGATACGAAGCTGTGACTTGTATTTTTGTCTCTATCTAATATGAGAATATGGAAAAGCAATGGGGCAAAGACTGTGCCCTGAGTTACAGAGCTTTTCACGTTTTTGAAGTCGATTTTATTTGCAGGCGATGAGTCACAATAACGTGGCTGAAGTATGTTGACCAGACCACACACTAGAAGTTGAAGGGACGACGACGTTTCGGTCCGTCCTGGACCATTCTCGATTTTATTTGGTTGACTGTTACTATTTGTGTTTTGTTCGACAGAAAATTCATCATCCACCGTCCTACTTTACTAGTTTTTCCATTAACTTTATTTTGTGTGCCATCACTCCATGGTCACATTTATTGAATGCCTTTTGGAAATCCGTGTATACCGCATCGGCATTGTGTTTATCTTCTAATGCCTCGGTGATTTTGTCGTAGTGGTCAACTAGCTGCGAAAGGCATGATTTTCCCGCTTTAAATCCATGTTGGCCTGGGTTTTGAAGGTCATTGGTCTCCATGAAACTGGTGACCTGACTCCTCATCACTCTCTCAAAAACTTTTATTATGTGGGATGTTAGTGCAAATATTCTATAATTCTTTGTCAATGCTTTCTCCCTTCCTTGTGTAGAGGGGCTATGTCTGCTGATTTTGCGCATTTGGTATCTCCCCCGTGTCCAAGCTCTTCCTCCACACTATACTGAGTTTGTGTGCTACTGGCACCTTGCATTTATTTATGAAAATTTTATTTAATGAGTCTGGACCCGGGGCTGAGTGCATGGGGCATGGTATAAATTTATCCTTCAAAATCTGCAGCATTCATGTTGATATCATTTATATTCTCAGAGGTTTGGATATCACGCATAAAGAAGTTATCCGTATCTTTTACTTTTATGCTGTTTATTGAGGGATTTTCACGATTTCACTAATTTCTTTGTCATCCTCTGTGTATGACCCTTCACTTGTAAGAATAGGCCCAATACTGACCGTGGGTTTTGCTTTTGAGTTCGCTTTAGGTTTTTTGCATATGTGAAGCAATATATCGGGTGTTTCTTTATCTCTTGTTATGCTTTCTGGTCTAATTGCATTTCTTCAATCCGATATTAATGCTTCATTCTCTGCTCAATTTGTTCAATCTCCCTATTTAAATTATTCAGTCTTTGTAGAGATGTCGTGTCTGCTTAAGTATTTTCGTTATTTGTTTAATCCTTTTGTTGTGTCGTCTGCGTTCTCTTTCTACGTTGGTACTCTTTCTGGCTTTCCTCAAAGGAACATGCTTCAAACAGACTTGATACGCTTCCGTAGTCAGTTGTTGTATTCCTTGTGTGAGATTCTCTATTATTCAGAACAGTTTCCCATTGAATGTTTGTAAGTTCCCTGTTTATTTTTCCCAGTCAATCCTTGTATTATTAAAATTAAATAAATTGAATAAACCCTCTCGCTTGATCATTATTTTAGGCCTATTACTAGTACTGATGTTAGTTTGCACTTCAATGAGCTTGTGATAAGAGTATGTGTTATCTGAGTTTATAATGTCCCCTATTCCGTCGTCATTATTTGTGAGGATCACAATATAATATATAAATGGGCTATGTTTATATAGCAGGGAAGCTTGGAGACAGTCTCATGCAACTTGCAGTGACAACAGGAGGTATTTCTGTTGTATTGATCATCGGGGGTGAAGCCCCCCATCTCCCCCCTCCACCTACCAACAGCAAATACGTGAGACGGAGAGAGTACTAGAGATAATGGAAAAGAGAGAGGGAAGGATTTGTTCATTTTCCCATTATTTCTCATCCCTGATATTGTGCCGTATTGGACATTTTACTTGCTAGTATTGAGAAATATAGTTATTGAACGCCTAACAGAACTTAAATTGACCTAAATTGGTTAAAGTCAACTAAGCCTAACCGCACCTAATCCAACCAAATCTAACCTGATCTAAGCCAGCCTAGCATAATTTGAACTAAGTCAGCTTAACTTAACCTTACCTGACAAAAGCCACCGTAACCTTACCAGACTTAAGTCAGCCTAACCTTACCTGACCTAGGTCAATCACACCTAACTTGACCAAAGCCAACCTAACATAACCACACCTAAGCCACACTAACCTGACCTAAGTCACACTAACCTGCCCTAAGCCACACTAACCTGACCTAAGCCACACTAACCTGACCTAAGTTACACTAACTTGACCTAAGCCACACTAACCTGCCCTAAGCCACACTAACCTGCCCTAAGCCACACTAACTGACCTAAGCCACACTAACCTGACCTAAGCCACACTAACTTGACCTAAGCCACACTAACCTCCCCTAAGCCACACTAACCTGACCTAAGCCACACTAACCTGATCTAAGCCACACTAACCTGCCGTAAGTCACATTAACCTGATCTAAGCCACACTAACCTGACCTATGCCACACTAACTTGACCTAAGCCACACTAACCTGACCTAAGTCACACTAACCTGACCTAAGCCACACTAACTTGATCTAAGCCACACTAACCTGACCTAAGCCACACTAACCTGACCTAAGTCACACTAACCTGCCCTAAGCCACACTAACCTGACCTAAGCCACACTAACCTGACCTAAGTTACACTAACTTGACCTAAGCCACACTAACCTGCCCTAAGCCACACTAACCTGCCCTAAGCCACACTAACTGACCTAAGCCACACTAACCTGACCTAAGCCACACTAACTTGACCTAAGCCACACTAACCTCCCCTATGCCACACTAACCTGACCTAAGCCACACTAACCTGATCTAAGCCACACTAACCTGCCGTAAGTCACATTAACCTGATCTAAGCCACACTAACCTGACCTATGCCACACTAACTTGACCTAAGCCACACTAACCTGACCTAAGTCACACTAACCTGACCTAAGCCACACTAACTTGATCTAAGCCACACTAACCTGACCTAAGCCACACTAACCTGACCTAAGTCACACTAACCTGACCTAAGCCACACTTACCTAACCTAACCAGACCTAAGCCACACTAACCTGACCTAAGTCACACTAACCTGACCTAAGCCACACTAACCTGCCCTAAGTCACACTAACCTGACCTAAGCCACACTAACCTGACCTAAGCCACACTAACCTGACCTAAGTCACACTTACCTAACCTAACCTGACATAAGCCACACTAACCTGACCTAAGCCACAATAACCTGACCTAAGCCACACTAACCTGACCTAAGCCAAACTAACCTGACCTAAGCCACACTAGGCCACACTAACCTGACCTAAGTCACACTAACCTGACCTAAGCCACACTAACCTGACCTAAGCCACACTAACCTGACCTAAGCCACACTAAGTCACACTAACCTGCCCTAAGCCACACTAACCTGACCTAAGCCACACTAACCTGACCTAAGCCACACTAACCTGACCTAAGCCACACTAACCTGACCTAAGCCACACTAACCTGACCTAAGCCACACTAACCTGACCTAAGCCACACTAACCTGACCTAAGCCACACTAACCTGACCTAAGCCACACTAACCTGACCTAAGCCACACTAACCTGACCTAAGCCACACTAACCTGACCTAAGCCACACTAACCTACCCTAAGCCACACTAACCTGACCTAAGCCACACTAACCTGACCTAAGCCACACTAACCTGCCCTAAGCCACACTAACCTGCCCTAAGCCACACTAACCTGCCCTAAGCCACACTACGCCACACTAACCTGCCCTAAGCCACACTAGGCCACACTAACCTGCCCTAAGCCACACTAACCTGACCTAAGCCACACTAACCTGCCCTAAGCCACACTAGGCCACACTAACCTGCCCTAAGCCAAACTAACCTGACCTAAGCCACACTAACCTGACCTAAGCCACACTAACCTGCCCTAAGCCACACTAGGCCACACTAACCTGCCCTAAGCCACACTAACCTGACCTAAGCCACACTAACCTGACCTAAGCCACACTAACCTAAGCCACACTAACCTGCCCTAAGCAACACTAACCTGCCCTAAGCCACACTAACCTGACCTAAGCCACACTAACCTGACCTAAGCCACACTAACCTGACCTAAGCCACACTAAGCCACACTAACCTGACCTAAGCCACACTAAGCCACACTAACCTGACCTAAGCCACACTAGGCCACACTAACCTGACCTAAGCCACACTAACCTGACCTAAGCCACACTAACCTGACCTAAGCCACACTAACCTGACCTAAGCCACACTAACCTGACCTAAGCCACACTAACCTGACCTAAGCCACACTAACCTGACCTAAGCCACACTAACCTGACCTAAGCCACACTAACTTGACCTAAGCCACACTAGGCCACACTAACCTAACCTAAGCCACACTAACCTGACCTAAGCCACACTAACCTGACCTAAGCCACACTAACGTGACCTAAGGTTAGTACAGCATAACACAACACTGCACCAGCCAACACAGGAGACATAAACCTCGCCTTTATCTCCAAAATTACCTCCTGATAGCTCGGGTTTGTGTTACTGATTGTGTTTGTTTGCTCTGCTGTGTGAGTTTATTTTGTGTTTTTACTTTTTCCTGATAGTGTTTGTTTTGTGTCTGTAAATGTACTATTTTATGTGTTTATGTGTGTGTGTATTTATTTTGTGTTCGTCTGCTTCTGCACAAGTTTGAATGTTTTGTTTTTGTTTGTATCATTTCTGTTTCTTTGTGTCTGTGTGTATTCGTTTATTTTTAGTTTTTGTCTCTTTGTTTGCTTTTGTCTCTTTGTGTTTCAGTTTGTTTGTGTGCTATTAACTGTCTTTGTGTTTGTCTGTATTTTTGTATTTGTGTTTGCCCGTTTGTTTTTTGTTTTTTCCTGCGTGTGTGTTTTGGTTCAACTAGTTCCCGTTGATCAAATTGGTTTACTCTGTTTTAACTGTTTAACTTTGTTTGTTGCATATCCACCTCTATCTTAATGACACTCCACCCCGTCTACTCTTAGGTTTGTTCAACTCACTCAATTTCTTCAAATTGATTTAGTATTTCAACTTTATTTGTTGTTTATCTACGTCTATCCCAAGCCTACCAAGCTTAACCTAACTTAACCTAACCTAACCTAACCTAACCTAACCCAAGCCTACCAAGCTTAACCTAACCTAACCTAACCCAAGCCTACCTAACTTAACCTAACCTAACCTAACCTAACCTAACCCAAGCCTACCAAGCTTAACCTAACCTAACCTAACCTAACCCAAGCCTACCAAGCTTAACCTAACCTAACCTAACCCAAGCCTACCTAACTTAACCTAACCTAACCTAACCTAACCTAACCCAAGCCTACCAAACTTAACCTAACCTAACCTAACCTAACCCAAGCCTACCAAGCTTAACCTAACCTAAGCTAACCTAACCCAAGCCTACCAAGCTTAACCTAACCTAAGCTAACCTAACCCAAGCCTACCAAGCTTAACCTAACCTAAGCTAACCTAACCCAAGCCTACCAAGCTTAACCTAACCTAACCTAACCTAACCCAAGCCTACCAAGCTTAACCTAACCTAACCTAACCTAACCCAAGCCTACCAAGCTTAACCTAACTTAACCTAACCTAACCTAACCTAACCTAACCTAACCTAACCTAACCTAACCCAAGCCTACCAAGCTTAACCTAACCTAACCTAACCTAACCTAACCTAACCTAACCTAACCTAACCTAACCTACCAAGCTTAACCTAACCTAACCTAACCTAACCCAAGCCTACCAAGCTTAACCTAACTTAACCTAACCTAACCTAACCTAACCTAACCTAACCCAAGCCTACCAAGCTTAACCTAACCTAACCTAGATGCGGTTTCTTCCGTTTCAGATTTGTTGAAGTTGTTAATTTTTGTTTAGACTGATACAGTTTATTCAACCACAATACCCTCTGCTAACTAAAACTAATCTAACCATATTCTAGTTTCAGCTTTTTTCAGCATGGTTCAATTTTGTTAATCTTGCTTAATTTGTTCAAACGATCTGAAGTTTGTTCGTCTGGTTTGTTAAAGTCTGTGAGACTTCTCAGGCTGAGAAGTCTCTTAACCTTTGACCTACAGGACTGGTCCCTAACAAATACTTCAGAGCAATAGGTCAAACCCTGATCAAACTCTCTGTAACTCTATATTGTCACCAGTTCCAGGGTGTAATCTACTCATATCTTTCCTTAAAATACGTGCAAGCTCCATTTTAACCATAATATATCAGAATATTCTCGATATCATTAATAATTTACTTGAAATTCATGAAAGGATGTTTTTTCACACTATTCCGGAATCATGTCGACATTTATGTAACACTATTACTTGTATTATAATGCATTAACTACGGCAGTTGTTAATGTATCTGTGAGACGCATTAGGAAAAACTTTTTTTTAAACTTTGATCCACTAAGAAAGACTTTCGACACATGAAATATAATTTGTCACAAATTATACAGATGGTCTGCTATACAAACCCTCAGTTTTTACATGTTTTTTTATTACATTAAAAAGTATTCTATACATACACTTTCATGATTCATTAATAAATATGATATCCGGCAAACCTTCAATATATGTTTACACATGTGAGAAAGGCTGTAAGAACGCACAGGCCATAAATCACTATGAACTCTAAATGGCTCGACTAGGGTTCAAACCCATGATGTCCAGAATCACGGTTCTGATATAATATATATATACAGTCTCCTGGTGGGTTTGCGTGTCTAAAAGTTGTAAACTTCAAACTTGTGGTTTAAGCAAGTGGTTTAAGCATTATATATATATATATATATATATATATATATATATATATATATATATATATATATATATATATATATATATATATATATATATATATATATATATATATATATATATATATATATATATATATATATATAATGGATACACTTGCTTAAACCACAAGTTTGAAGTTTACAACTTTTAGACACCCCGAACCCACCAGGAGACTTGAACCCTGGCCATCAAGATGGCAGGTTCGCAATTAATCCACTACACCATACTCAGAGCCTTAAAAGAGGTGGGAGTTCCGAGGTATTTTAACACCCACCACCCCCACTCCCATGACCACTAAAAACAGTGAGGGATTACTGACGTTTTCCATCAAGCCATGTTATATGGGAGAACACGGTGTTCTCCCATATAACATATATATTAGTATGTTTTAGTAGCAGTCTTTCCTGTAAGCGTATATTACTGAATATGACAGAAAGCGTGAGGTCAGTGAACAAATCCACAAAGGCCGTCATGAGGGTTCGAACCTACCCCCGGGATTATCCCAGCTGCGCCTTAGTCAAATGTACCACCACATGTTAAAAAACTTTGCAACCTGGAGTGCTGCTGCCCCCACGAGGATCCCGAAACTTCTCCGAAGCCCAATCAGGGTCTCACACAATCTCCCCCCCCCCTGCACCCGGGTTCTGTCAACCTGATGTTCCACTACAGACAGAAATCACACTAACGTGATACATCCAATGAACAAATCCGCAAGGGCTGTGACGAGTATTCGAACCTGCATCCAGGAGCGTCCCAGACACTGCCTTGTGGATTTGTTCATTGGATGTATCACGTTAGTGTGATTTCTGTGTGAAATGATGTAAGGGCGAAGAGGGAGAACGGCATATTGACATAGCTCGAGTGCAGAGGGGAGTTGTGTAAAACCCTGGTTTGTGCCTCGGAGAGGCTGCAGGATCCAGTAAGTTCAGTAGAACTTCGGTTTCAATTCTTATTACCCTGTCGTAGCTCAGTCGATTAAGACAGTGTCTGGGATGCTCCCTTACGCAGGTTTGAATCCTCGTCACGGCCCTTATGGATTTGTTCAGATGTTCCACCTCTTCGCCTTTACTTCACTACACACAGAAATTAAAATAGTGTAATAAATCAAATGAACAAATCCACAAGGGCCGTGATGAGGGAAGTAGCACTCCAGGTTGCAATTCTTTTACCCATGTCGTGGTACAGTTGACTAAGGCGCATCTGGGAACATCCCGTGCGGAGGTTCGAAGCATCATCACGGCCCTTGTGGATTTGTTCATTTAATATATCACGTTCTTGTGATTTCTGTGTGTAGTGAGATCAATGATTCTAGCGTGAATCTTCTCCTTTTTCTTCACTTGAGAAGGAAGTTGAAAAATTAACTCTCCAAAGTTCATTTTAACAGTTTTATTTAGCTTGGCGCTAAGTGTTGCGTTTCGTTACCACCACAATACACAGCAGAGAGTAATGTGGTGGTGGTTGACAGAGAGTAATGTGGTAGTGGTTGACAGAGTAATGTGGTGGTGGTTGGCTACTGACGCCTGGATGGTGTGCTGGTTGCCTCGCCCAGGTCCAGTCTTCACTTGTCACAGTTTTTGTCCATTATTTTTGGTGTTGTTTGTGAGTGTATCTCTGGTGATGTGTAGCGACTATGTGTTCCTTGCTGTCTGTGCTTTGTTAGGAGTCTTGAAGGGGCTGAGGTTGTCTTGCCTCTATATTGAATTCGTTGGAGCTGACGGTCCACAAGTGGACATGTGAAGGCATAGACAACATTCGTCTCTATCAAAGGTGTTTGGTGTCAGGAGAGTTCGCCATGAGGAAGTTGGCAGTCCTCTTGCTCTTATATTATTAGTACAATTTTCTAGTTGGTGCCAGTAGGGGGTGTTACCAGTAGGTAACCAGTAGGTAAGATCGGCCAGTAGGGCCGATCGCGGATTGGCCGACTTAGGTCTCGGGCGACCAATCAGGGCCCGCCGTGACGTCACCGAGTGCCCCGGGCGGCGCCAACGTCAGAGTTGACCTGACCTTGGAAGCGACAGGACGCACCTCGGTTAGCTCTCAAGGATTAGAGGCTCTACAAGCCTTTCTTAGTGGATTAGTGCTGGCTATCGCAGCCCATCTGAGGTATTGGAGACCCCGCGCTTCTGGGAAGCAAAAAGGAACCAAGTTTATTGAGCGAAAGAGGACCGAACTTGGAAAATATTCGGCGACGACGCTGGGCGGCGACGCTGGACGTTGAGGGCCTGAAAAGGTGTGGCGGGCAAGCCTAGCTGTGACCGGGTCACATCCACTGAGGGTTTTGGAAGGACAACACCGTGCCTAGGACAAGGAGCAACGCCTTGTGGAAGGGGCGAGTGTGGGAAAATAGTGATTAGCTCAGCGCCCATCGATGAACCAGGATTGGGGTAGCTGAATCTCAGGGATTGGAACGGCGACGACGCGAAGGCTCCACGACACCTGAGGACCTGTGGAACGTTCCTGGATCGACTCAGGAAGCGTGGGAACCTCACACCATCGAGGGACAGGCGTCGTGAGCCAGGAATGTAAGGTAGATCATTTTCCCTCCCACTACCCCTTGTGTGAGTAGGCTAGATAGGCCACAATATTTACTTATGTATGTGGCAACAGGACATTAATACTTTAGTAGTAGAATAGGCTGCAGGGCAGCTTGTGTCCAGGACTGTCAGAGGGGACAGTGTGTATGGATGGCAGGACAGTGAAGAAGAAGTGCCGACGTGGTGAAGAGGCCCTCCTGTGAGAGAGTGTGGGACTCCTGTCTTTCTGCCCAGTTGAAGGAATGTTGGAGGTCGTGGAAGAAGAGGCTGGCGATCTCCAGACTTATTATCCTTATTTTCATATTCATGTATTACTTGTGATTGTATGTGTGATCATGTAATTTGCATCAGTAAATTCACACATTTTATCACTGTGTTTAAGTGTGCCTCCATTTATAATATTTCTCTATGAGCATACACGAAGGTTATCATAGCACCACCTAGGGAACACTACGTTCTCTATAGAAGTTCTTATTGCCTGGAAAGTGGTAAAGACAGCACGGACCTATATAAAAGTGTACCCTTAGCCATCCGATCAGTATCAGTGCCTGAATGGTGGCAACTAGTAACGTGGTTGCTAGAGAGAGGTAAAGCCACACAGACCTTCCTGGGAGAGTACCCTGGGCCGACAGTCTAGTAGCAGATCTATGGGAGTAGCAATCTTCTGGCTACAAACAATATATAATACACCCACTGAACTGCATTGCTGGGGTGCAGATATAATAACCCAGCTGGCGACCTTGTTAATAAGAAGATAGAGAAGACAGGCGGGAAAGGAGTTCCTGCAACCTTTTTGTCTGGCAGGCAAGACTCAGGGAGGTTACTGTTATAAGGTAAGCCTGAGTCTTCCTTCAGGGGGCACATGCATATAAATTAAAAGTTGTTCAATTTGCTTATAAATTTATTTATGAAATGGTTATAGAAAGGGCTGCAACTGGTCCAAGTTTCACCATCACACCCTAAACAGAAAAGGAGAAAACAAATACAGAATAAAACATACAGAGGAGAAAAAAAATAAAAAATAAAAAGGCTTTTTGTATTTAATTATTATTTAGTTGGAAATAGGTTTCTCGACATACAATATTACCTCGTTTCTTCCTCATAATTCCCGCATTAGAGGTTATATAACGAAGTATTAATTAAAATGTGTATTACCATAGATACAACTCTTGCGTGCAGATTGGAGTTTTAAATATTGTTCCAGTCATACTGGTTATTTTTTATCACAACTATAGTCATCCACCCTTGACTGCTTATGATAGGTTATCATGTCATTACAAGTGACATGACAGTCTATATATTAGCAAAGATTTTTTTATTTCACTTTTAAAGATACTTTTTTCTGTTCAAAGTCCTGATTACCTTCTCATTCACTGTTCACTTTTACACTTTTCATCGTGTTAATATGAACTCGTTATTATCATCCCTCATCTATTGTTGTTATAGTTACAGAGATAAATATTCCACCTTCGGCACAACGTTCTATCTGCATCTCTCCTCTACATACCCACCTGACCTACATACCCACCCGACCTACATACCCACCTGACCTACATACTCGCCTGACCTACATACCCACCTGACCTACATACCCACCCGACCTACATACCCACCTGACCTACATACTCGCCTGACCTACATACCCACCTGACCTACATACCCACCCGACCTACATACCCACCTGACCTACATACTCGCCTGACCTACATACCCACCTGACCTACATACCCACCTGACCTACATACCCACCTGACTACATACCCACCTGACCTACATACCCACCTGACCTACATACCCCCCTGACCTACTTACCCACCTGACCTACATACCCACCTGACCTACATACCCACCTGACCTACATACCCCCCTGACCTACATACCCACCTGACCTACATACCCACCTGACCTACATACCCACCTGACTACATACCCACCTGACCTACATACCCACCTGACCTACATACCCCCCTGACCTACATACCCACCTGACCTACATACCCACCTGACCTACATACCCACCTGACCTACATACCCACCTGACCTACAAAACCACCTGACCTACATACCCACCTGACCTACATACCCACCTAACCTACTAAACCACCTGACCTACATACCCACCTGACCTACATACCCCCCTGACCTACATACCCACCTGACCTACATACCCCCCTGACCTACATACCCACCTGACCTACATACCCACCTGACCTACATACCCACCTGACCTACATACCCACCTGACCTACAAAACCACCTGACCTACATACCCACCTGACCTACATACCCACCTAACCTACTAAACCACCTGACCTACATACCCACCTGACCTACATACCCACCTGACCTACATACCCACCTGACCTACATACCCACCTGACCTACATACCCACCTAACCTACTAAACCACCTGACCTACATACCCACCTGACCTACATACCCACCTGACCTACATACCCCCCTGACCTACATACCCACCTGACCTACATACCCACCTGACCTACATACCCACCTGACCTACATACCCACCTGACCTACATACCCACCTGACCTACATACCCACCAACAGTTATTTTTATTCTTAAGGGGTACCTCTGAGGTACTTTTTTTTAAACAATTATCTATTAATGGAAGCTCCATGTATAGTTTGTGGCAGTATTATGTCTCAACTGATATTTACGCGGATCTTGCGTGTTGAAATGCTATTTAAAAAAAAAACTTCGGTTTTTCTGAAATTCCTACCAACATATTCCTAAGATTTCATAATGGGACGTTCTTTGATTTTTTTTTTAGGTCTACCAGCATACCTGCGATAAATCTGAAATCCCAACCCAATATTCCCTATAAATAATTTGAAGGAATAACATGTATTATTATATATTTACATTGTTTTGAGATGTTAAAATTATCTTTTCCAGCAATTTTTCATCGAAAGTCCTTCTGCGAATTTATGTAAACTAGCGAACTTTACTAAAGTAAACAAATCCACAATGGCCGTGACGAGGATTCGAATCTGCGTCCGAGAGCATCCCAGACGATGTTTACTAAAGTAATGTATGTGATTAAGGAGGTTATTCTTTGGTCACACATTCTAGTATAGGAAAATGTATGAGTGCTGTTGTGTGTAGAACTGTTGGAAATTTCCAACACCGAATACAACACTGTTGTATTCTCATTAATTATTACTAATTCTACTAATCATTGTAGTAAGTAAAATTAACACAACGTAGAATTCACATGTACTAATAATTTCATCTGTGCAATAGGCTAGAATTCTCACGTCACCCGACACCAGTATTGCGTCAGATTTCATTACAATAGACACATTATATCCAATGTATCTGAGAATTGAATTCGATTCTCTATAACCAAGGCGTTCTGTGTGATAATTAATTACAGATAAATTGACCTCCAACTAAAAGCCGAATAGAGCGTTAGAGTCATAGCAGTTATCTAGTAACAAAAATTAACGTCACAAGTGAATGCCATGGAGAGACATTAATTCCTCCCCATTATATGTTTACTATCACTGAACTGGCAAATAATAATATTTAACTCTTCTAAATAATAAACCCGTCCTGTCTCGAACATTTCAAGCACAACTGCGAGAAATACTAATATTCATGATAATAACTTGTCTAATGAACGCGAGACGCGGAGCGGGGAAGGAGAGCAAGCGAGTACACGTGTTGAGAAGCTCTCGAGCGGACCTGTTCGCGTCGTGCTCACGAGGAGACGCCATTACCCAGTCATCAGGGTAAACGCTATCCATCCTCCAGAAGAAAGTCGCCACTGTGAGGCATGAAAGGCCTTGCAGACAATATCTTCGACTGGTGTCAGTGTAATATAAGGAACCTTTTTAATCTGGTTCTTTGACTACACGTGACCAGTCAGTGAAGCGCTCCATTATCCTGGATAGGTGAAGCCAGAGCCTGGGACGCGAATTTCGGCAATCTTAAAACTTACACAGTGCCCATATTAGCTAAGTATCTTATCCTTATTTGATGCATCTGATAGGGTGTAGAATTGTAGCTGGGTGATTTGTTGTGACGACGTATACCAACACCAAACCACAGGTTATTATCCCTTATCTACTATTAACATTAATTTCTTGAACATAGAAATTCAGTAGTTTAATTAGTTGCTACTGTAAATATTTGTTTTGCAGCACGTGAGAAGAATTCTCCCAGCTGTCCTCTCCCATGTAAATCCATCCCACTCGTCATCCAGCCGAGCCCAGGAGAATCAGAGGAAGCGTCGTGACTTACACAAAGGAATCGTCTTTAAGCTAAGATTCCTTTGTATTCCCTTAATAATTATCTGGAATTATTTACATGCAGAACTCCTTTTTTGGATTGACATGTGTTTGTGATTATCATTATTATATTCATAATCTATGTTCTCATTAATGATAATGACATTGATTTCACAATAATTCATAGGATTAGATTATTATATCTTGGATTAGTGAACGAACCACACTAGTTCCTGGACGTACTGAGTTCCAGTAATAACCCCCCAATGTAGGTGTTTGAGGGTTTGATTCATTTAATTATACAGCCCATTAATTATTTCTATGATCATATTCTCTAGTATTTTATCCATAGTTACTGGTTCATCTAGGAATTATCTAATGATCAAAATTTCTCAGTTTCCCTCTTTACTATAAAAGCGGGTGGTCCTTCGTAATTTAATTTACTACATTAATATTTAAATAATTAGATTCAAGCCCCAAATGTCCCACAAGAACACAGTCATGAAAATATTTATCTTTCGTGGATTTAAACATTAAATAAATTTGATAATTTTCCACATTTCTTGCCAAGTTATTTCGCAAAATCCTGTACCAACAACCCTAATGTCTAATAATGCGGCCTATTAGGTGTAATTTTTTTTTTTGTAAAATTAGCTACTTTTAAAAACATCTGGAAAACATGTAATTACTAAAAATCTTTCATTGCAACTACTGAGGTCTTATAATGGGGCTCCCTTGCACACTTTTCAGGCTAATGTCTGTTTGCACTTACACTTTTTCTTACGACAATGAGTTTGACCCGAGTTTAACTTTCAGCTTTCATTACATTAAAAAAAATGGGCCTGCCCAGATGCATGTCGACACGAGACCTCTCAAGGGGACTTTAGGAACTCATGAGTTAAAGCTTTTTTATTAACTTCAAAAAACTATTTATCCTTATAGGGATAAAATATATTTGTATAACATAATGAAATGTATAAGAAAAATAGTTATAAAAAAAGGATAAATGGAATCAATCTGAACAAATATTAACGTAAAGAAAAATTACAAAATCTCTGATTTGGTTAAGAGAAGTTTGGTTATTTAAGGTGCGAATATTCAACAAAATCTGAACTATTTTTAATAAATTGATCATGCTAAACAACACTGAACCTGAACTCTGACTCGTGAAGTGTTAGGTTATGTTGGGTTAAATTAGTGTGCTTTGGTTACACAAACAATAACACATTGAACTATATTGAACAAGTTAAACAACTGAGACACAGTAATAAACAACGAAGACTTGGTCTTCGTTAATTGGTAAGGTTTAGGCTCAACTAAATTATCAACAAAAACGTTGAACAAACGGAATCATTTTGAAATTTTTTCACAAGCTGATAGGGGAAGGGAACTATCAGGGGGAAAGCGCCAAGCCATCACGACTATACAGCACTGGGAAGGGGATCAGGATAAGGGTTTGGGATGGGACAGGGGGAAGGAATGGTGCCCAACCACATGGACGGTCGGGGATTGAACGCCGACCTGCATGAAGCGAGACCGTCGCTCTACCGACCAGCGAAAAACCCGGTAAACCCAAAACCAAGCCCAAACCCGGTTGGTTTGGACGGTAGACCCAGCTCTACCGCCCAGACCAAAACCCAACTCATCTAGTTTGATATTTCTTCACAAGCTGAAGAAACATGAAACTAGATGAGTTGAGTTTTGGTAACACGCAAATATTCAACAAGTTTAAAAAAGTGGATCATTTGGAGAACAACTGACCCAAATCCACAAGGGCCGTGACGAGGATTCGAATCTGCGTCCGGGAGCATCTCAGACGCTGCCTTAATCGACTGAGCTACGACAGGGTAAAAGGGTTGAAACCGAAGTTCTACTGAACTTACTGGATCCCGTAGTTTGTGCCTCGGAGAGGCTACGGGATCCAGTAAGTTCAGTAGAACTTCGGTTTCAACCCTTTTACCCTGTCGTAGCTCAGTCGATTAAGGCAGTCTGGGATGCTCCCGGACGCAGGTTCGAATCCTCGTCACGGCCCTTGTGGATTTGTTCATTAGATGCCCATTTGTTCATTTGTTCATTTGATTTTCGTTAGTGTGATCTCTGTGTGTGATGGAACAATTGACCCATTTTAAACAAATTGAAGAAGTTGAACAAAAGTGAGTCTTGGTTGGGCGAGGATAGTTGAGGTTTATTTAAGTACATAAGAACATAAGAACATAAGAACAAAGGCAACTGCAGAAGGCCTGTTGGCCCATACGAGGCAGCTCCTATTTATAACCACCCAATCCCACTCATATACATGTCCAACCCATGCTTGAAACAATCGAGGGACCCCACCTCCACAATGTTACGTGGCAATTGGTTCCACAAATCAACAACCCTGTTACTGAACCAGTATTTACCCAAGTCTTTCCTAAATCTAAACTTATCCAATTTATACCCATTGTTTCGTGTTCTGTCTTGTGTTGATACTTTTAATAACCTATTAATATCCCCTTTGTTATGTCCATTCACCCACTTGTAAACCTCTATCATGTCACCCCTAACTCTTCGCCTTTCCAGTGAATGCAACTTAAGCTTTGTTAATCTTTCTTCATATGAAAGATTTCTAATTTGGGGAATTAACTTAGTCATCCTACGCTGGACACGTTCAAGTGAATTTATATCCATTCTATAATATGGCGACCAAAACTGAACTGCATAATCTAAATGGGGCCTAACTAGAGCAAGATATAGCTTGAGAACCACACCGGGTGTCTTGTTACTAACGCTGCGATTAATAAATCCAAGTGTCCGATTTGCCTTATTACGAACATTTATGCATTGATCCTTTTGTTTTAAATTCTTACTAATCATAACTCCCAGATCCCTTTCGCAATTCGACTTCGCAATCTCAACACCATCTAGCTCGTATCTTGTAACCCTATCATCATTACCTAACCTCAGAACTTTACATTTATCAGCATTAAACTGCATCTGCCAATCCTTCGACCATTTCAAAACCCTATCTAGATCAACTTGAAGTGATAGTGAGTCCTCCTCCGAATTAATTTCCCTACCGATTTTCGTATCATCGGCAAATTTGCAAATGTTGCTACTCAAACCTGAATCTAAATCATTTATATATATTATAAACAACAGAGGTCCCAGGACAGAGCCCTGAGGCACCCCACTTACAACATTTTCCCACTCTGACTTGACTCCATTTATACTAACTCTGTTTCCTTTGGTATAGCCATGCCCTAATCCAGCTTAATATAGCACCCCCAATACCATGAGACTCTAACTTTTTAATCAGTCTTTCATGTGGCGCTGTATCAAAAGCTTTGCTAAAGTCAAGGTACACAACATCGCAATCCCTACCACTATCAACTGCCTCAACAATGCTAGAATAAAAAGATAACTAATTTGTTAAACATGAACGGCCATTTATAAAACCATGTTGCGACTCAATTATTAATTTATGTTTTTCAAGATGAAGACGAATTTTATTTGCTATTATAGATTCGAGTAACTTTCCCACAATAGACGTTAGGCTAATTGGTCGATAGTTAGACGCAAGTGATCTATCTCCTTTCTTAAAAATTGGTATCACATTAGCAACTTTCCAAAACTCTGGCACTCTGCCTGACTCTATTGATTTATTAAATATGGTTGACAGTGGGTCACAAAGCTCCTCTTTGCATTCTTTAAGCACCCTGGCAAACACTTCATCCGGCCCTGGCGATTTGTTTGGTTTGAGTTTTACTATTTGAAACTCAAGTAAGATGTGAATTTTTAACAAAACGGACAAAGAAACTGAACCAGTTTGAATTCATTGAAGGACTTGAACAACCTAGACACAGATATTTTAACAAACATAAAAACACTCAGGCCAAAAACACACACAGAAGAGCTAACCCAAAAACAGACAAAAACAAACACCTTAACGGACAAAATCAACACAAATAGACAAACGCAACTGAACAAACAAAAAACAAGACTACCACAAATGGACAAACACAGGCACAAACAATTAAAATATAAGCACGGGAAATAGACCTAATAAATTCTGAAATGTTACAAACGAAACATTGAAAGCATACAGACAAACACTCTGATGAAAAAAAATCACAAACTCACACAAACAGCGCCTCTTGTGGTGTTGTGTAAAAAAAAGCTGAACTATATGTCTTTAGTTCTATTTGGTACAGAGTTTAGGTTAACTTAGGTGTGATTAGGTTGGGCTAGCTTAGGTAGGCTTTGGTCAGGTAAGGTCTGGTTGACTTGAGTTACGTTAGGTTAGGTTGGCCTAGGTCAGGTTAGGTTGGCTTAGGTTAGGTTAGGTTGGCTTAGGTTAGGTTAGGTTGGCTTAGGTCAGGTTAGGTTGGCTTAGGTCAGGTTAGGTTGGCTTAGTCTAGGTTAAGTTGGCTTTGCTCTGGTAAGGTTTGGTTGGTTGGTTTAGGTCAGGTTAGGTTAGATTGGTGTAGGTTATGTTTGATTAGATTGGCTTAGTTAGGTTTGGTATGTTTATGTCAGGTTAGGTTAGGTTAGAAAGGTAACTGTGTCGTCCTGCTAGGGTCAGTAACCGGGTTCTTCTGTTTGCGTGTCTTATAACCTCTCCATGATCCTACCCCAAGTCGATGGTAAGTTTTCAAGAAGTGGCTATGGCAAGTAGTAGTGCCAAGATTAAAGGGGGGGGGGATAAACAATATAAGATTAGACCTTCTCCAATATATTATCACCTTCAACAATATATATTATATGTTTAAGTTGTACTACACATGTTTACACTGTGTCTCGCTTTTCACTCAGGACACTCACTAGATCGACAGTGTTTATCAAATATCGGCAAGTCCTCTACATCCAGGTACACGTCCTCCACTCTCAATGGCAATCATCGGCGAGTTCACCTTCTACGATATGGACCAGTCCACACACCGTATCATCACGATGTCTCAATACTCCACATCCGCTCTCCAGAAACACACTGGCAGAGGGTTTCAGCAACACGCTGACAGGGGTCTCAAATAACCAGGTACAGGGGTAGCTAGCACCCTGGCAGAAGTCTCTAGCAACACACTAGCAGCACTTCTCAACAGACGCATTACTGTCGTTGTAACTCTTCTTGGCCAATTCCCGGGTACGTCGGTCCATTCAACACTGCATAAATTCAACAGCTAACTCACAGCTACAACCGACGGCGGCCACTTTGTCCTCTCACAGGATCATGTCAAGAGTTCTTGGACTGCCCAAGGTGAACTGCCCTCAGCTCAATCACCTCCTTTCATCACTTCTGTGAATATAATCGCCATTACCTAGACAGACAGTGCACTGGGTGGCCTTAGCATAACACCCTTCCTTCGGGGAATTTAAATTATAATTTCTTGCACAACCTAGATGGCGTTGGTATCGTTACGCCACCCTCCCCCGCCAGAGGTCATCATCATCGACCTCACCCTCTAATTGAGGTATGAAACAGGAGGCTTTCACCGACCCCACACCACCGCCAACAGATGGCGTTGTCTGCATATCACCAAATATTTGGAAGTTGGAGTGCAGGTCCATGGATGGTGCTGAAATCGCCACTTCCCACTCCAGTTGCATTTCCGACACCATAACAGTAACACTATTGCATCTAACAAACATTTAAAATGTCAGATAATACGCAATAAACAGGTAAAATATCCAATTCCGAGCAATATCAGCGGAAAAATTAATTTTCCCTCCCCACTCCTTCTCTCCTTCCTACCCTCCCACTCTAACTTTCTTGCCTATCTGCTGCTGTTATTGTATAGAAGACTGGGAATGGGGGTGGGGGGGAGATGGGGGCTACACCCCCGATGATCAATACAACAGAAATACCTCCTGTGGTCAACACAAGTTACAGGAGACAGAGTCTCCAAGTTTCCACACTATATTAACCTAAATCATTTATGTTGATGTTCGGTTCGCTTCTCTGTCAATACCATTTAACACGAAGGAAGGTGTTAAGCATCCAGTTTGCTCCACTTGTAAGGCAAATGTTGATAATGACGCCAAGTGGAGCATTATAGAGCCTGGCGCAGTGTGTTGACCCAACTGTGAGAGCTGCCAGCAACAGGTGGAGCATTATAGAGCCTGGCGCAGTGTGTTGACCCAACTGTGAGAGCTGCCAGCAACAGGTGGAGCATTATAGAGCCTGGCGCAGTGTGTTGACCCAACTGTGAGAGCTGCCAGTAACAGGTGGAGCATTATAGAGCCTGGCGCAGTGTGTTGACCCAACTGTGAGAGCTGCCAGCAACAGGTGGAGCATTATAGAGCCTGGAGCAGTGTGTTGACCCAACTGTGAGAGCTGCCAGCAACAGGTGGAGCATTATAGAGCCTGGCGCAGTGTGTTGACCCAACTGTGTGAGCTGCCAGCAACAGGTGGAGCATTATATCCTTAGGAAAGGTGAGTGTCGATTTGGATCAATATGTAGGTTTTTCCATCCTGACATGTGCCAAACCTCACTGGAGGACAGAAAATGCTATGACCTCAGCTGCCCACACTTTCACGTGAAAGGCACGGAACGCTACATAAAGAGTGGCAAGCAGGATAATGAATTTGGAGAAAACTCTATAAATTTTTTATACCAGACCGGCAGAGAATTCAAAAGGAGCAGCATGGAGAATGTATGGAACTGGATGCCAGATCCACTGGCATTCCAGAATTACAGATACAATTACCCACCGAAAGGGAACTACAACTACGACACACAACTGCCCTACAACAATCAGTACTGGTCAGAACAAACTCATTATGTCCACGAATAATGGACTTGCCGAAAAAGTCTCCCATTCAAACTATCACTAATAGAGTATCCTCATTCATCTTTGCCAACATACAAGGACTGAAAACAAGAACAAACAACAAAGTACAGTTCATAAATGGCCTCCTCACGGAGTCAAATGCAGTATTTGGAGCTTTCACAGAAACCCATACAGGGGAATTGTTGGACAGTGAGATCTGGATTCCAGGATATAACCTATACAGGTGTGATAGGAAAATTAGGTCACATGGAGGAGTGGGTCTGTATATTAGGGAAGACCTTGTATGCTCGGAGCTCCTAAACGTTACAAATGAGGTGGTAGAGGTACTGGGATTAAAAATAGAGAAAATAAATTTAGTGATTATACTAATATACAAACCGCCAGATGCAACGGCTGAGGAATTCACAGAACAGATAAGCAAAATAGAGAATAGCCTTGATAATTTGGAGAACCCGATACCTGATATTATCTTCCTAGGTGACTTCAACTTGCTAGTCTCAGGTGGAAAATAGCAAACAATAATATTATACCAGGAAATCTATCAGGACCTAACCAACCACAGATTAGAGAACTACTTAGATTCTGTGACAAATTTTCACTCAATCAGCAGATATCGGAGCCAACGAGAAATGAAAATATTCTAGATCTGGTCTTTACGAACAATGAAGACATTATCAGAGACATTACGATATCAGATACCACATACTCAGATCACAAACTCATTGAAGTGCAAACTACCATCAATACTCAGAATAGACCTAAAACGTTGATAAAGCGAGAGGGGCTATTCAGTAAATTCAATTTTAATAATAAAAGGATAGACTGGGAGATAATAAACAGGGAACTTACAAACATTCCATGGGGAACTGTTCTAAATAATACAAGTCCTACAGAAGGAATAGAAAAACTGACTTCAGAAGCGTATCAAGTCTGTCTGAAACATGTTCCTTTGAGGAAAGCCAGAAAGAGATCTAACGTAGAAAGAGAACGCAGACGACACTATAAACGCAGGAAAAAAATAACGGAACTGCTTATGCAGACACGAATTTCCCGTCAAAGAAGGAATAATTTAAATAGGGAGAATAATTTAAATAGGGAGATTGAAGAAATCGAGCGGAAATTGAAACACTCATATGAAACTGAAGAAAGGCAGTTAGAACAGAAAGCAATTCAGGAAATAAAGAAAAATCCAAAATATTTCTTCTCATATGCGAAATCAAAAGCAAAAACCACTGCCAGTATTGGACCTATCCGTACAAGTGAAGGTTCATACACGGAGGATGACAAAGAAATTAGTGAAATCCTAAAAAAGCAGTATGAGGACATGTTTAGCACTCCAATAAACAACATGAAGGTGGAAGATCCAGACAATTTCTTTATGCGGGATATTCAAACCCCTGTAAATATAACTGATATAAACACGAGCGCACTAAATTTTGAAAAAGAAATTGAAAACATGCCCATGCACTCGGCCCCAGGTCCAGACTCATGGAATTCAATATTTATAAAGAAATGCAAAGTGCCGGTAGCACAGGCACTCAGTATAGTGTGGAGGAAGAGCCTGGACACGGGGGAGATACCAGATGCACTTAAAGTAGCAGACATAGCCCCTCTACACAAAGGAGGGAGCATAGCATTGGCAAAAAATTATAGACCAGTTGCACTAACATCGCACATCATAAAAGTATTTGAGAGAGTGATTAGGAGTCAGGTCACCAATTTCATGGAGACCAATGACCTTCACAACCCAGGCCAACATGGATTTCGAGCGGGAAGATCGTGCCTCTCACAGCTACTTGAGCACTACGACAAAGTCACTGAGGCATTAGAAGAGAAACAGAATGCTGATGTGATATACACGGACTTCGCAAAGGCTTTCGATAAATGTGACCATGGCGTGATAGCACACAAAATGAAGTCAATGGGAATAACCGGTAAAGTAGGTCGCTGGATACTCAGTTTTCTGTCAAACAGGACTCAGCGAGTAACTGTCAACCATATAAAATCTAGTCCAAGTGCAGTGAAAAGCTCTGTACCTCAGGGTACAGTCCTTGCACCGCTGCTTTTCCTTATTCTCATATCAGATATAGACAAAAATACAAGTCACAGCTTCGTATCATCCTTTGCAGATGACACAAAAATCAGTATGAAAATTACCTCGGCTGAGGACATTGAAAAACTTCAAGCTGATATTAACAAAGTTTTCGACTGGGCATCAGAAAATAACATGATGTTTAACAGTGATAAATTCCAGGTACTCAGGTACGGTAAAAATGAGGACCTTAAACATAATACAGAGTACAAAACACAATCAAATGTACCCATAGTAGGAAAACAGCATGTAAAGGATTTGGGAATAATAATGTCTGACGACCTAACGTTTAAGGAGCATAACCAAGCAAATATTGCGACAGCCAGAAAAATGATAGGATGGATTACGAGAACTTTCAAATCCAGGGATCCCATCACAATGGTTGTACTCTTCAAGTCACTTGTGTTGTCCCGTCTTGAGTACTGCTCAGTACTCACTTCCCCCTTCAGAGCAGGAGAGATTGCTGAAATAGAGGGAATACAGAGAACATATACGGCACGCATAGATGCAATAAAGCACCTAAATTATTGGGATTGTCTCAAAGCCATCCAAATGTACTCACTAGAAAGAAGACGAGAGAGATACCAAATAATATACACCTGGAAGATACTGGAGGGCCAAGTACCAAATCTACACAGTAAAATAACAACGTACTGGAGTGAACGACATGGAAGAAAATGTAGAATAGAACCAATGAAGAGCAGAGGTGCCATAGGCACAATCAGAGAACACTGTATAAACATCAGAGGTCCGCGGTTGTTCAACGTCCTCCCAGCAAGCATCAGAAATATTGCCGGAACAACCGTGGACATTTTCAAGAGGAAACTAGATTTATTCCTCCAAGGAGTGCCGGACCAACCGGGCTGTGGTGGGTATGTGGGCCTGCGGGCTGCTCCAAGCAACAGCCTGGTGGACCAAACTCTCACAAGTCGAGCCTGGCCTCGGGCCGGGCTTGGGGAGTAGAAGAACTCCCAGAACCCCATCAACCAGGTATCAACCAGGTATAGAGCCTGGCGCAGTGTGTTGACCCAACTGTGAGAGCTGCCAGCAACAGGTGGAGCATTATAGAGCCTGGCGCAGTGTGTTGACCCAACTGTGAGAGCTGCCAGTAACAGGTGGAGCATTATAGAGCCTGGCGCAGTGTGTTGACCCAACTGTGAGAGCTGCCAGCAACAGGTGGAGCATTATAGAGCCTGGAGCAGTGTGTTGACCCAACTGTGAGAGCTGCCAGCAACAGGTGGAGCATTATAGAGCCTGGAGCAGTGTGTTGACCCAACTGTGAGAGCTGCCAGCAACAGGTGGCAGACACGCCTCCCAATGGTCTAATTAACCGCTGCTGTTAAGGTCAGTATAAACGACTCTCAGTACGGCCTCCCCAGGTTGTGGACCCCAGTACGGCCTCCCCAGGTTGTGGACCCCAGTACGGCCTCCCCAGGTTGTGGACCCCAGTACGGCCTCCCCAGGTTGTGGACCCCTGTACGGCCTCCCCAGGTTGTGGACCCCAGTACGGCCTCCCCAGGTTGTGGACCCCAGTACGGCCTCCCCAGGTTGTGGACCCCAGTACGGCCTCCTCAGGTTGTGGACCCCAGTACGGCCTCCCCAGGTTGTGGACCCCAGTACGGCCTCCCCAGGTTGTGGACCCCAGTACGGCCTCCCCAGGTTGTGGACCCCAGTACGGCCTCCCCAGGTTGTGGACCCCAGTACGGCCTCCTCAGGTTGTGGACCCCAGTACGGCCTCCCCAGGTTGTGGACCCCAGTACGGCCTCCCCAGGTTGTGGACCCCAGTACGGCCTCCCCAGGTTGTGGACCTCAGTACGGCCTCCCCAGGTTGTGGACCCCAGTACGGCCTCCCCAGGTTATGAACCCCAGTACGGCCTCCCCAGGTTGTGGACCCCAGTACGGCCTCCCCAGGTTGTGGACCCCAGTACGGCCTCCTCAGGTTGTGGACCCCAGTACGGCCTCCCCAGGTTGTGGACCCCAGTACGGCCTCCCCAGGTTGTAGACCCCAGTACGAACTCCCCAGGTTGTGGACCCCAGTACGGCCTCCTCAGGTTGTGGACCCCAGTACGGCCTCCCCAGGTTGTGGACCCCAGTACGGCCTCCTCAGGTTGTGGACCCCAGTACGAACTCCCCAGGTTGTGGACCCCAGTACGGCCTCCTCAGCAGTACATACCTTCCTCAGACAAGCGGTAATGACCCTATAACCCCCCCCCCCCTATACATATAGTCATGCTGATTGATGATTGACAACAATCATCAATCTTCAACTATTGATGATTGTTGTGATAAGTTGTAGTTGGTTCATCATGTAAAATATAAATATGGTTTGATTGGCAACCAATCCACCAATTCCATAATTTAAAAAAAATCACAAAACACAGCGAATAAAATGAATAAAACTCTTTCTAATTGTGTCATTATGGAACCTTTTGTAAGTACCGACAAAATAGGTTTATAGTGTACCATAGGTCTGGTGTACCATGGGTCTGGTGTACCATAGGTCTGGTTTACCATGGGTCTGGTGTACCAAGGGTCTGGTGTACCATGGGTCTGGTGTACCATGGGTCTGGTGTACCAAGGGTCTGGTGTACCAAGGGTCTGATGTACCAAGTGTCTTGTGTACCATGGGTCTGGTGTACCAAGGGTCTGGTGTACCAAGGGTCTGGTGTACCAAGGGTCTGGTGTACCAAGGGTTTGGTGTACCATGGGTCTGGTGTACAAAGGGTCTGGTGTACCAAGGGTCTGGTGTACCATGGGACTGGTGTACCATGGGTCTGGTGTACCAAGGGTCTGGTGTACCAAGGGTCTGATGTACCAAAAGTCTGGTGTACCATGGGTCTGGTGTACCAAGGGTCTGGTGTACCATGGGTCTGGTGTACCATGGGTCTGGTATACCATGGGTCTGGTGTACCATGGGTCTGGTGTACCAAGGGTCTGGTGTACCAAGGGTCTGGTGTACCATGGGACTGGTGTACCATGGGTCTGGTGTACCAAGGGTCTGGTGTACCAAGGGTCTGATGTACCAAAAGTCTGGTGTACCATGGGTCTGGTGTAACAAGGGTCTGGTGTACCAAGGGTCTGGTGTACCATGGGACTGGTGTACCATGGGTCTGGTGTACCAAGGGTCTGGTGTTCCAAGGGTCTGGTGTACCAAAGGTCTGGTGTACCATGGGTCTGGTGTACCAAGGGTCTGGTGTACCATGGGTCTGGTGTACCATGGGTCTGGTTTACCAAGGGTCTGGTGTACCATGGGTCTGGTGTACCAAGGGTCTGGTGTACCAAGGGTCTGGTGTACCAAGGGTCTGGTGTACCATGGGTCTGGTGTACCAAGGGTCTGGTGTAACAAGGGTCTGATGTACCAAGGGTCTGGTGTACCAAGGGTCTGGTGTAACAAGGGTCTGATGTACCAAGGGTCTGGTGTACCATGGGACTGGTGTACCAAGGGTCTGGTGTACCTAGGGTCTGGTGTACCAAGGGTCTGGTGTACCAAGGGTCTGATGTACCAAGGGTCTCATGTACTAAGGGTCTGATGTACCAAGGGTCTGGTGTTCCATGGGTCTGGTGTACCATGGGTCTGGTGTACCAAGGGTCTGATGTACCAAGGGTCTGGTGTACCATGAGTCTGGTGTACCAAGGTTCTGATGTACCAAGGGTCTGGTGTACCAAGGGTCTGGTGTACCATGGGTCTGGTGTACCAAGGGTCTGATGTACCAAGGGTCTGGTGTACCATGAGTCTGGTGTACCAAGGGTCTGGTGTACCAAGGGTCTGGTGTACCATGGGTCTGGTGTACCATGGGTCTGGTGTACCAAGGGTCTGATGTACCAAGGGTCTGGTGTACCATGGGTCTGGTGTACCATGGGTCTGGTGTACCAAGGGTCTGGTGTACCAAGGGTCTGGTGTACCAAGGGTCTGGTGTACCATGGGTCTGGTGTACCATGGGTCTGGTGTACCAAGGGTCTGATATATCATGGGTCTGGTGTACCATGGGTCTGGTGTACCAAGGGTCTGGTGTACCAAGGGTCTGGTGTACCAAGGGTCCATTGTACCATGGGTCTGGTGTACCAAGGGTCTGGTGTACCATGGGTCTGGTGTACCAAGGGTCCGGTGTACCAAGGGTCTGGTGTACTAAGGGTCCGGTGTACCATGGGTCTGGTGTACCATGGGTCTGGTGTAACGTGGGTCTGGTGTACCGTGGGTCTGGTGTACCATCGGTCTGGTGTACCATGGGTCTGGTGTACCAAGGGTCTGGTGTACCATGGGTCTGGTGTACCATGGGTCTGGTGTACCAAGGGTCTGGTGTACCAAGGGTCTGGTGTACCATGGGTCTGGTGTACCAAGGGTCTGATGTACCATGGGTCTGGTGTACCATGGGTCTGGTGAACCAAGGGTCTGGTGTACCATGGGTCTGGTGTACCAAAGGTCTGGTGTACCACGGGTCTGGTGTACCATGGGTCTGGTGTACCACGGGGCTGGTGTAACGTGGGTCTGGTGTATCATGGGTCTGGTGTACCATCGGTCTGGTGTACCATGGGTCTGGTGTAACGTGGGTCTGGTGTATCATGGGTCTGGTGTACCATCGGTCTGGTGTACCATGGGTCTGGTGTACCAAGGGTCTGGTGTACCATGGGTCTGGTGTACCAAGGGTCTGATGTACCATGGGTCTGGTGAACCATGGGTCTGGTGTACCAAGGGTCTGGTGTACCATGGGTCTGGTGTACCAAGGGTCTGGTGTACCACGGGTCTGGTGTACCATGGGTCTGGTGTACCAAGGGTCTGGTGTACCATGGGTCTGGTGTACCAAGGGTCTGATGTACTATGGGTCTGGTGTACCAAGGGTCTGATGTACCATGGGTCTGGTGTACCATGGGTCTGGTGTACCAAGGGTCTGGTGTACCAAGGGTCTGGTGTACCATGGGTCTGGTGTACCATGGGTCTGGTGTACCATGGGTCTGGTGTACCAAGGGTCTGATGTACCATGGGTCTGGTGTACCAAGGGTCTGGTGTACCAAGGGTCTGGTGTACCATGGGTCTGGTGTACCATGGTGTTACGGACCCGAGCCCAGCGTCCAAGCACGGAGCAGTGACGACCGCGCCATCTGTGGGTCAGCTCCCGAAACCACCTCCAAATGGACGACGCCATCTAGTGAGGACAGGAAATACCGGCCACAAGGGCTGGTTTCCCGTCCTGATCAGCTCATAACACAGCCGCTGCTGACCTCTGGTGAGGTGACGCTTAGACAGCAACACCATCTATGGAGTGGATAGGTGGGCGTTTGTCTAAGCCTGTAAGTGAGGTGCCCTAGTGTGTAACCGGTACTGATGACGTGTCTGATTACAGAGTCGACCTGGGACTGCTGTATCGGACGGTGGATCAGTCTACCCAAGGCAGCCATAGAATCTCCAAGTATTAGCTGCAGAAGTTGTGAGTCTCCCCCCCCCCCCCTGGATGAACACTGTTGTGTTAGCCTGCCTGTGACGTGGCAGTTGAGGAATTGTCGTACCTGGGGCTGACTCGTGGAGAAGAATAGCCACTTGGGTGTTATGGTGAGGAGAGTGATCTGTGGAATCACATGAGGCTCCTGCCTAGGGCTCGCAACCCTAGTGTCGGTCGTGGAGTGGCCTACGCAGCGTTGCTGATTGGAACCTGCCAGCTAAATGCTGGATTTGTGGTTGACGGCCTCCACGACGGTGCACCCAGTGGGAATGTGATTTGGCTGGCCTGTGGCCGGGGTAGACTCGTTATGAGAATCTAAGGATTCGTTGAGTGGCCACAAGAAGAGGACCAGGGCTACTCGTCTTGAGCACCGTTAAGCAGAGCCTCCTGTGTCTTCAGAAGAAGACAAGACGTGTAAATAAGTGTAGTAATAGTAACAGCGTGTGACTGTTTATATATTTATTTATGGTGGTGGTGTGAATATATACTTATTTCTGAGCAGTTTTATCCCTTCCCCTTTAATTTACTTGCGTTACGGAGCACATCCCTTGAAAGCCACTACTAACTTATGGCCGGATACCCTTACTCTACTAACATCAGAGAAAGAACCCAGTTGTGACCCGAGAGGGCCGTAACACATGGGTCTGGTGTACCAAGGGTCTGGTGTACCATGGGTCTGGTGTACCATGGGTCTGGTGCACCAAGGGTCTGGTGTACCATGGGTCTGGTGTACCAAGGGTCTGGTGTACCAAGGGTCTGGTGTACCATGGGTCTGGTGTACCATGGGTCTGGTGTACCATGGGTCTGGTGTACCAAGGGTCTGGTGTACCAAGGGTCTGGTGTACCATGGGTCTGGTGTACCATGGGTCTGGTGTACCAAGGGTCTGGTGTACCATGGGTCTGGTGTACCAAGGGTCTGGTGTACCAAGGGTCTGGTGTACCATGGGTCTGGTGTACCATGGGTCTGGAGCACCAAGGGTCTGGTGTACCATGGGTCTGGTGTACCATGGGTCTGGTGTACCAAGGGTCTGGTGTACCATGGGTCTGGTGTACCAAGGGTCTGGTGTACCATGGGTCTGGTGTACCAAGGGTCTGGTGTACCATGGGTCTGGTGTAGTATGAGTCTGGTGTTCCATGGTGTATGGTACATACATACGGTACATACTACATGTAGCCTTTCACACATAAGGCTACATGCACATTGTAAAGGGACACATGGTGTAACAGGACATGTGTCCGGTGTGCCCAACTGTTGCGTCATCTACACCCGGAGGCCGGAACCTTCTGTGGATCCTCTGGTGTTCGAACCTGTTGGTTTTACCAATAGGACAAATCTGTATGGAACCGCCCTGCTTTCCTTGCCCGTTCAAGCCGTATCAGTCGCTGACAACATGCGCATATGGAGTTACCGACACCCGCGAACTCCCAACACCCGCGGACTCCCAACACCCGCGGACTGCCAACACCCGCGGACTCCCGACACCCGCGGACTGCAAACACCCGCGAACTCCCGACGCTGCTAAGCTCGGGTCTCAGCAGTAGTGAAGGGTGGCCATCTTGCAGCATCGTGTGACCGGCTCCCAGCCCGAGGTAAGTCCCTTAAGTCCATATTGAATGTCTGCCACAGTGGAATATTGTGATGTGGACAGTCATCCCCGTCCTAATAGAACGTCGTATCTTGACGTATAGCTTACCTCTAGCTAAAACCCGTCGTACTAGAAAATGATAAAGGCTCGCGCAAAATTCACTCACTGTTCCTTTTTCTATTTTAGGTCCTCTGGTAGGTTAGGATAAGAGCACTTTAGTACGACAGTTTGGGGACGTCTGGACATGTTAGGTGGACGAGCTGGGATAATACTGAAGAAACTTTCTACAATGCCGTAGTGCTCGAGTGAAAGTGAATGAAATACAATTACAAATGTTAATGTATTAAATTAACCAAATTTTTGGATGAAACCTTCACCCTTCATCAGGGTGTTGTAGACAATGTTATGAACACGCCTGTAGCAGCTTCTTAATATGTCTTACTGAGTGCCTCGTGAAGTGTCCAGCAGAGAGAGAGAGAGAGAGAAAGGGTGAGGGAGGCAGAGAGAGAAAGACAGACACACACACACACATACGCACAACAACAGACAGACAGACACAGACAGAGAAAGAGACAGAGAGAGTGAGAAAGAGAGAGATAGACAGACACACACACATACATACATACACACATCGACAGACAGACAGAGAGACAGACAGAGAGACAGACAGACAGACAGAAAGACAGACAGGCAGACAGACAGACAGACAGACAGACAGACAGACAGACAGACAGACAGACAGACAGACAGACAGACAGACAAACAGAGAAAGAGACAGAGATAGAGAAAGACAGACCACACACATACACACAGCGACAGACATACATACGACACACGGGGCCTAATAGCTGAGTGGACAGTGCTCTGGACTCGTAATCCTAGGGCCCGTGTTGGATCCCCTGTGATGGCAGAAAAAAATGGACAAAATTTCTTACACGCTGATGCCACTGTTACCTAGCAGTAAGTAGGTATCTGGGAGTTAGACAGCTGTTACATGCTGCTTCCTATATGTGTGTGTGGGGGGATGGAATTAGTAACAGTTGACTGATTGACAGTTGAGAGGCGGGCCGAAAGAGCAGAGCTCAACCCCCGCAAACACAACTAGGTGAATACACAGACAGACAGACAGACAGACATAGAAATACACACTGACAGAGAAAAAGACACAGACAGAAAAAGAGGCACAGACAGAGACAGAGGACTGCTCACCAAGTTTTCATCCCTAGAACAAAATGTTCATTAATGTGATTGAAGCCGGCATCCAGCTACCCTTTCCAGAGCTAATTTTTTCGGGTATATTTTCTCCACTTGCAACGAAAGCTGCCAATATAAAAGTCAGCCTCGTCTCCCCCACACGCTGCGCCTGCCCTCCCTTGTGCCCCCATACAGGAAGGTTTCCACGCCACCATCCTCAGGACTGGCTCACTGTCAACTGGGCTTCTCTCATAACCGAGGTAAACATTGTGGTAATCCTGGCAGATTTTGCGTTGGGATTGACTAGAGCGGGACAAGTCCAGCCTCTGAGAAGACAAGGTAGCGCAGACCCACTAATGGTGTTTCTGGTGACGCTTCGCAATGGGCAAGTAGTCCCAGTCTTTGTTCAGTGGTCCCAGTCTTTGCTAAGTGGCCCAGACTTTGTTCAGTGGTCTCAGTCTCTGCTCAGTGGTCCCAGTCTTTGTTCAGTGGTCCCAGTCTTTGCTCAGTGGTCCCAGTCTTTGCTCAGTGGTCCCAGTCTCTCCTCAGTGGTCCCAGTCTTTGCTCTGTGGTCCCGGTCTTTGCTCAGTGGCCCCAGTCTTTGCTCTGTGGTCCCGGTCTCTCCTCAGTGGTCCCAGTCTTTGTTCAGTGGTCCCGGTCTTTGTTCAGTGGCCCCAGTCTTTGCTCTGTGGTCCCGGTCTTTGCTCAGTGGTCCCAGTCTTTGCTAAGTGGTCCCAGTCTTTGCTCTGTGGTCCCGGTCTTTGCTCAGTGGTCCCGGTCTTTGCTCAGTGGTCCCAGTCTTTGCTAAATGGTCCCAGTCTTTGTTCAGTGGTCCCAGTCTTTGCTCAGTGGTCCCAGTCTTTGTTAAGTGGTCCTGGTCTTTGTTCAGTGATCCCAGTCTTTGCTAAGTGGTCCCAGTCTTTGCCCATTGGTCCCAGTCTCTCCTCAGTAGTCCCAGTCTTTGCTCAGTGGTCCCAGTCTTTGCTCAGTGGTCCCAGTCTTTGTTCAGTGGTCCCAGTCTTTGCTCAGTGGTCCCAGTCTCTCCTCATTGGTCCCAGTCTTTGCTCAGTGGTCCCAGTCTTTGTTCAGTGGTCCCAGTCTTTGTTCAGTGGTCCCAGTCTTTGCTCAGTGGTCCCAGTCTTTGCTCAGTGGTCCCAGTCTCTCCTCAGTGGTCCCAGTCTTTGTTCATTGGTCCCAGTCTTTGCTCAGTGGTCCCAGTCTTTGCCCAGTGGTCCCAGTCTTTGTTCAGTGGTCCCAGTCTTTGTTCAGTGGTCCCAGTCTTTGTTCAGTAGTCCCTGTCTTTGCTCAATGGTCCCAGTCTTTGCCCAGTGGTCCCAGTCTTTGCTCAGTGGTCCCGATCTTTGCTCAGTGGTCCCAGTCTTTGCTCAGTGGTCCCAGTCTCTGCTCAGTGGTCGCAGTCATTCCACAGTGGTCCCAGTCTCTCATCAGTGGTCCCAGTCTTTGTTCAGTGGTCCCAGTCTTTGCCCAGTGGTCCCAGTCTTTGTTCAGTGGTCCCAGTCTTTGTTCAGTGGTCCCAGTCTTTGTTCAGTGGTCCCAGTCTTTGTTCAGTGGTCCCAGTCTTTGTTCAGTGGTCCCAGTCTTTGTTCAGTGGTCCCAGTCTCTGCTCAGTGGTCGCAGTCATTCCACAGTGGTCCCAGTCTCTCATCAGTGGTCCCAGTCTTTGTTCAGTGGTCCCAGTCTTTGCCCAGTGGTCCCAGTCTTTGTTCAGTGGTCCCAGTCTTTGTTCAGTGGTCCCAGTCTCTCCACAGTGGTCCCAGTCTCTCCTCTTTCCTACCTAACACACCCACGGTGTTATGATGGGAAGGGGAGATGACAACATGGGAGGCAAGGAGGTGGGCGTGTTCTTGGCGGCCAACTTGCGGGTATCTGGCTTCTCTAGACGCTTGCTGGCCCATTGAGGCCTTGTCTATGCAGGCGAAGAGTCACAATAACGTGGCTGAAGAATGTTGACCAGACCACACACTAGAAGGTGAAGGGACGACCACGTTTCGACTTGAGAAATCGACAATAGACTTGAGAATGGTCCAGGAGGGATGGAAACGTCGTCGTCCCTTCACCTTCTGGTGTGTGGTCTGGTCAGCATCCTTGTTAATGCTTCAGAGTGACGAGAGTTCTTCATGCTACATTCGCTTCACTTGTATCAACTGAACATAATTCACCAGTGGTCAAGAGAGCTCCCAAGCTACTTGTGGAGTACATCAAGGGGATATCTTCTCCTTATTCTAAATAAAATAATAACAAATATCTGAAAAAAAAGCTTATACAGAACGTTGCAAATTACACGGAAACGGGCATAATTGGGACACTAGACGCTCCGGAAGCAAAACAGCAACAGCCAGAGTCAGAGGCACATCACCAGAAGCAGCAGCAGCAGCACCCAGCCTAGACAGTCTAACAATGACCAGATATTCCCAACCCCAAACCCACCAAGACAATAGGAGGACCAGACTAAGAATTAACCCAGGACAAAGTGACAGTCCCACTCCCCCAAAAGAAATCAGGGACTGAACTTAGTCGAACCAGGGAATGAACTTAGGACCCCAACTGAACCTGGAAGAAGGGAAGTAATCCTTTAGACAGAACACTCCCAAAAAACTCGGCTAGTAATTCCATACATCAATAACGCACAACACATACAACCTGGACACATACAATACACACAACCCGGACACATATAACACCAGACACCCCGGACACATACAACACAGACAACCCGGACACATACAACACACACAACCCGGAAACATACAACACCAGACACCCCGGACACATACAACACACACAACCCGGACACATACAACACCAGACACCCCGGACACATACAACACAGAAAACCCGGACACATACAACACATACAACCCGGACACATACAACACAGACAACCTGGACACATACAACACATACAACCCGGACACATTCAACACAGACAACCTGGACACATACAACACATACAACCCGGACACATACAACACAGACAACCTGGACACATACAACACAGACAACCCGGACACATACAACACAGTCAACCTGGACACATACAACACAGACAACCCGAACACATACAACACACACAACCCGGACACATACAACACACACAACCCGGACACATACAACACACACAACCCGGACACATACAACACAGACAACCTGGACACATACAACACATACAACCCGGACACAGACAACCTGGACACATACAACACAGACAACCTGGACACATACAACACATACAACCTGGACACATACAAGAAAGACAACCTGGACACATACAACAAAGACAACCCGGACACATACAAAACACAAAACCCGGACACATACAACACAGACAACCCGGACACATGCAACACAGACAACCTGGACACATACAACACCAGACAACCTGGACACATACAACACAGACAACCCGGACACATACAACACAGACAACCCGGACACATACAACACCAGACAACCTGGACACATACAACACCAGACAACCTGGACACATACAACACAGACAACCTGGACACATACAACACAGACAACCCGGACACATACAACACAGACAACCCGGACACATACAACACCAGACAACCTGGACACATACAACACCAGACAACCTGGTACATACAACACAGACAACCTGGACACATACAACACAGACAACCCGGACACATACAACACCAGACAACCTGGACACATACAACACCAGACAACCCGGACACATACAACACAGACAACCCGGACACATACAACACCAGACAACCTGGACACATACAACACCAGACAACCTGGACACATACAACACAGACAACCTGGACACATACAACACAGACAACCCGGACACATACAACACAGACAACCTGGACACATACAACACAGACAACCTGGACACATACAACACAGACAACCTGGACACATACAACACAGACACCCTGGACACATACAACACCAGACACCCTGGACACATACAACACACACAACCCGGACACATACAACACACACAACCCGGACACATACAACACACACAACCTGGACACATACAACACACACAATCCGGACACATACAATACAGACAACCCGCACACATACAACACAGACAACCCGGACACATACAACACAGACAACCTGGACACATACAACACACACAATCCGGACACATACAACACACACAATCCGGACACATACAATACAGACAACCCGGACACATACAACACACACAACCCGGACACATACAACACAGACAACCCGGACACATACAACACAGACAACCTGGACACATACAACACAGACAACCTGGACACATACAACACAGACAACCCGGACACATACAACACAGACAACCCGGACACATACAACACAGACAACCTGGACACATACAACACAGACAACCTGGACAAATACAACACAGACAACCTGGACACATACAACACAGACAACCTGGACACATACAACACAGACAACCTGGACACATACAACACAGACAACCTGGACACATACAACACAGACAACCCGGACACATACAACACATACAACCTGGACACATACAACACAGACAACCTGGACACATTCAACACAGACAACCCGGACACATACAACACAGACAACCTGGACACATACAACACAGACAACCTGAACACATACAACACAGACAACCCGGACACATTAGGTGAGTACATACAACACAGACAACCTGGACACATACAACACAGACAACCTGGACACATACAACACAGACAACCCGGACACATACAACACAGACAACCTGGACACATACAACACCAGACAACCCGGACACATACAACACCAGACAACCCGGACACATACAACACCAGACAACCCGGACACATACAACACCAGACAACCCGGACACATACAACACCAGACAACCTGGACACATACAACACCAGACAACCCGGACACATACAACACCAGACAACCCGGACACATACAACACAAACAACCCGGACACATACAACACAGACAACCCGGACACATACAACACAGACACCCGCCGGACACATACAACATTGGATATTCCGTGGAGCCATGTGTCTGCTGGTTGGAAATATGCCACATGTTTTCATTGCCAGGTGTTGACACTTTCATATTATTCAGCATTTCTCTGTCTTCTCCTGCTGCTATCCCATTACTTAATGGGTCTTGCAGTTTCAATGCAGCAGTGAGAAAAAATCAGATCCTGGCAATGGAGTCTCTGTATTTATAACTATTAGATGTCTATCACAAGCGAGGAATAATTAACAACTTAGGTGAGATAAAGTGTTGTAAACTCTCAGTTCAAACTCGGATATATTCCGTTTACCTGCGGCTATAAATGCTCCATATATCGTCCTTTAGCTTATTGTTGTCTGTATCAATATAGCTGAGATATACCTAATTGACTGGGCTTCATGTCTCTCTACCTGTCAGTGCGGCGCCTCGGGTAATCTTCTCAACTGTGTAGGTTCTCAAAGTTAAATTAATTTAGCAGAGATTTGGGGAAATTTCAGCTTGATTTTTCTTTGTATGAGAAACATTCATGATTAAATATTGTCTCAGCCTCAGGGATACCACGTTAGTCACCTACTGTGGTAACCATTTTCTTCACATGTCTGATTATATTTTTTCCAAATCACCCAATTCAGTACTTTAGTAAACCATATTGTGTGTTCAGAACAACACTCTGTTCTGTTAGAGCATGAAAATCCTCGAGAAGAATTTTGTGCTATAGCTTTAGTGAACTTATTAATGAATTATTAATAAAATACTTGCCTACCAATAATAGTTTATTTAGTTAATTACCTAAATATAATCCATATGTCGAGGTATCTTATTGAATACGTAAGTAATAAGACTCTCTTCTCTACAGTCACTGGGCATTGTGGCCTCTTTTGACATCGGTTTAAGAAGTACTCTGACAACTCTGAGCCTTACTAAACTGACAACTTTGTGCCTTACTAAACTGACAACTTTGTGCCTTACTAAACTGACAACTTTGTGCCTTACTAAACTGACAACTTTGAGCCTTACTAAACTGACAACTTTGAGCCTTACTAAACTGACAACTTTGTGCCTTACTAAACTGACAACTTTGAGCCTTACTAAACTGACAACTTTGTGCCTTACTAAACTGACAACTTTGTGCCTTACTAAACTGACAACTCTGAGCCTTATTAAACTGACAACTTTGAGCCTTATTAAACTGACAACTTTGTGCCTTACTAAACTGACAACTCTGAGTCTTATTAAACTGACAACTTTGAGCCTTATTAAACTGACAACTTTGAGCCTTACTAAACTGACAACTTTGAGCCTTACTAAACTGACAACTTTGAGCCTTACTAAACTGACAACTTTGTGCCTTACTAAACTGACAACTTTGTGCCTTACTAAACTGACAACTTTGAGCCTTACTAAACTGACAACTCTGAGCCTTACTAAACTGACAACTTTGAGCCTTATTAAACTGACAACTCTGAGCGTTACTAATATTATTATTATAGTTATTACCACCACTCTGAGATATGAGAGTTAATATACAACCCAAATTCACCACCTTTTTCAAGATGAATGATTTGTAACGCAAATTACAACAGTTCTTAAGCAATATCAGTATTCTTAGCATGGACAAGACATATTAACTTAAACTTTTAATATATTATTTCAGATATTTGTATACATTTCCCTAATGTCTTCCTCTGAGTGAAATATAACATCTCCAGGTTTGCCTCGAGGCTGTTACTAAGTGTTGAGTCAATTCGATCTTTCTTCCTATAATATTTGTGTTTTTGATCTTTGTGGAGAGAGGACAGTAGAGAGTGAGCTAGGATTCGTCCGTTTGCTTAGCATGAGGGCGTGACAGCTGAGTGGATAGCGCTCGGGATTCGTAGTCCTGAGGTTCCAGGAGGAGGCGGAAACAAATGGCCGGATTTTCTTTCACCCCTGATGCACGTGTTCACCTAGCAGTAAATAGATACCTGGGAGGTAGACAGATGTCACAGGCTACACGGGTGTGTGTGTAACAAAACGGACTCCTTGTTGAGGACCGGGCCGCGGGGACGGTAAGCCCCGTAATCATCTCAAGATAGCACGATAAGATAGCATATATAAACTTTGCAGCAGTATATATAAACTCTGACATGTATATTACTCAACATAAACTTTTAGCACAGAAGTGAGACAAATTATTAACATGTAGCGCAGCATACTAAGGCAAGTGCTGGGGGGTTAGGGTATATATTATGTTTGGTCAAGAAGTTAGTTAATATGTTACCTTATGACTCGAGATAATTTCAGTCCTTAGACGGGAACGATAGGAGAGGGAGAGAGAGAGAGAGAGAGAGAAGGAGAGAGAGAGTGAAGAGAAAGAGAGAGACATAGGAAGAGATGGGCAAAGATAAAAAGAAACAGATAAGTAAACAGAGGAAATGCAGAAATAGACAGAGAGGTATACAGGCAGACAGGGATCAGGAGATAAAAAGGTACACACACACACACACACACACACACACACACACACACACACACACACACACACACACACACACACACACACACACACACACACACACACACACACACACACACACACACACACACACACACACACACACACACACAATCGCGAAATCGCGAAAGAGGAACTGCTAGCAAGGAAGTGTTGTCTAAAAGGTGTAGAGAAGTTCAAGAAAATATTCCTGCAGAGGGATATGACAAGGGAAGAGAGAATACGGACAGCAGACGCGAGGAAGGAGCGCAGGAAGAGAGAAGGAAATCAGAGTACCACAACCCAGAACCCTACAATCCCAGAGGGAAGTGGAGAACCCTCCTCAAACAGTGCAACAGCCACAGGGATTGGGGCACCACCCCCAAATTCTACCCAACAGACACCCAACCTGCCCCATCCCCTGTCAGCCCCCCACTAAGTACCCACCTAGGGCACCCTCCCCCCACCCACCCCCCACCCCCCACTCACCCCCCTTCTCCCCCTCACCCCTCTCCCCAGGACCTCCCTTCTCCCCCATCCCCCATGCCCTCCCTTCTCCCACATGCCTTCCCGTCTCTCCCACCCCCATGCCCTCCCTTCTCCCCCTCCCCCCTAAGCCCCCCACTCTCCCCCACCCCACCTAAGTCTTCCCCTCTCCCCCACTCCCCTAAACCCTCCCCTCTTCCTCACCCACCTCAGCCCTCCCTTTTCCCCCACGCCCCCCAAGCCCTCCACCCTTTTCTCTTCCCCCAAGCCCCCCCATCTCCCCTATCCCCCACAGCCTCTCCTCCCCCCATGCTTCCCCAACCCTCCCTCTCTTACCCACCCCCTGTACCCTCCCCCTCTTATCCACCCCCTGTACCCTCCCCCTCTTATCCACCCCCTGTACCCTCCCCCTCTTATCCCCCCCCTGTACCCTCCCCCTCTCCCCCACCACCCCAAGCCCTCCCTCCTCCACCAATCCCCCGTGCCAGGTCCCCCCAGCTCCCACTCACCCCAGATCCCAAAGGTCCCCCCCAGAAAAGAAGCAGAAGAGAGTCAGTTTCAGGGTGATGTACTCGAACATAGATGGGATCACAAGCAAGACAAGTGAACTAAGGGAAAGAGCACAAGAAGTTAACCCAGATGTAATCGGACTCACTGAAACAAAACTCTCTGGAATCATAACGAATGCCGTGTTTCCCCAGGAGTATACAGTAATAAGGAAAGAGAGGGAAGGTAGAGGAGGAGGCGGAGTGGCCCTACTCATGAGAAGGGAATGGAGTTTTAAGGAGATGGCCATCCCGGGCTGTGAGGAGTTCAGAGACTACATAGCAGGCACCATAACAATGGGAGGACCAAGAATAGTAGTAGCAGTAATATACAACCCTCCACCAAATGACAGGAGACCCAGTCAAGAGTATGAAAACAACAACAAGGCAGTTAACACTATAATTGAGAGGGCAGCCTCTGCTGCCTGTAGAAATAGATCCCACCTGCTCATCATGGGCGACTTCAATCACGGAAAGATTGACTGGGAGAACAAGGAACCGCATGGAGGCGAGGATACGTGGAGAGCCAAACTATTGGAGGTGGTGACAAGCAACTTTTTAACGCAGCATGTCGGAGAACCCACAAGGATGAGAGGCAATGACGAACCAGCGAGACTCGACCTAGTCTTCACTCTGAACGACTCCGACATAAGAGAAATCGGTTTTGAGGACCCAGTAGGAATGAGCGACCACAGTGTACTGGTGTTTGAGTACTTGATTGAAGAAGGGTTATTGAACTCGAGGAGGGATACCGAAACCAAAAGGTTAGCATACCGAAAGGGAAACTATGAGGGGATAAGAAAATTCCTAACAGATATAGCATGGGAAACAGAGCTCAGGGGAAAGACGGCCCAAGATATGATGGATTACATCACGCAGAAGTGCAAGGACGCAGCAAACAAGTTTGTCCCAGTCCAAAAGGAAAACAGAGAAATGAAGATGAGAAACCCATGGTTTAATCAAAGATGTAGGCTAGCTAAGCAGCAAAGTAAAAGGGCATGGAGAAACTATAGGAATAACAGGACACTGGAGAGCAGAGAAAGATACCAGAATGCCAGGAATGAATATGTCAGGATGAGAAGAGAGGCAGAAAGACAATACGAAAATGACATCGCAAGCAAGGCAAAGACTCAGCCTAAATTGTTGCATAGCCACATTAGGAGAAAAACAACAGTAAAGGAACAGGGTATGAGATTAAGGATAGGGGCGGAAGGATTCACTACAAATGACAAGGAAGTGTGTGAGGAATTGAATAAGAAATTCCAGGAGGTCTTCACCTTAGAACAAGGAGAAATTCCAGAGGTAAGTGAGGGAATAGCTAACCAGGAACCACTGGAAGAGTTTGAGATTACCAGTGGGGAAGTAAGGAAGTGTTTACTAGAGTTGGACGTGACGAAGGCTATAGGCCCAGATGGAATCTCCCCTTGGGTTCTAAAGGAAGGAGCAAGAGAACTGAGCCTACCACTCTCCATAGTGTATAACAAATCACTGGCAACAGGGGAACTGCCAGATACTTGGAAAGCAGCTAACGTAGTCCCGATATACAAGAAAGGGGATAGACAGGAGGCACTGAACTACAGGCCAGTGTCCCTAACCTGCATACCATGCAAGCTGATGGAGAAGATTGTGCGAAAAAAACTAGTGGAGCATCTGGAGCGAAGGAACTTTGTAACACAGCATCAACATGGGTTCAGGGATGGCAGGTCCTGCCTCACAGGGTTACTTGAATTCTACGACCAGGCAACAAAAATAAGGCAAGAAAGAGAAGGGTGGGCAGACTGCATATTTTTGGATTGTCAGAAAGCCTTTGATACAGTGCCACACAAGAGGCTAGTGCGAAAGTTGGAGATGCAGGCTGGAGTGAGAGGGAAGGTACTCCGGTGGATAGAGGAATACCTAAGCAACAGGAGACAACGAGTCTGTGTGAGGGGTGAGGTCTCAGATTGGCGAGACGTCACAAGTGGAGTCCCGCAGGGGTCAGTCCTTGGACCTATACTGTTTCTGGTATATGTAAATGATCTCCCAGAGGGTATAGATTCGTTCCTCTCAATGTTTGCCGACGATGCAAAAATTATGAGGAGGATTGAAACAGAGGATGATAGTAGGAGGCTACAAGATGACCTGGATAGACTGAGTGAATGGTCCAACAAATGGCTGTTGAAGTTCAACCCGAGTAAATGCAAAGTAATGAAACTAGGCAGTGGAAACAGGAGGCCAGGCACAGGATACAGAATAGGAGATGAAGTACTTAATGAAACAGACAGAGAGAAAGATCTAGGAGTTGATATCACACCAAACCTGTCTCCTGAAGCCCACATAAAGAGAATAACGTCTGCGGCATATGCGAGGCTGGCTAACATCAGAACGGCGTTCAGGAACCTGTGTAAGGAATCATTCAGAATCTTGTACACCACATATGTAAGACCAATCCTGGAGTATGCGGCCCCAGCATGGAGCCCGTACCTTGTCAAGCACAAGACGAAGCTGGAAAAAGTCCAAAGGTATGCTACTAGACTAGTCCCAGAACTAAGAGGCATGAGTTATGAGGAAAGGCTGCGGGAAATGCACCTCACGACACTGGAAGACAGAAGAGTAAGGGGGGACATGATCACAACCTACAAAATCCTCAGGGGAATCGACCGGGTAAACAAGGACGAACTTTTCAACACTGGTGGGACGCGAACAAGGGGACACAGGTGGAAGCTGAGTACCCAAATGAGCCACAGAGACGTTAGAAAGAACTTTTTCAGTGTCAGAGTAGTTAGCAAATGGAATGCATTAGGAAGTGATGTGGTGGAGGCTGACTCCATTCACAGTTTCAAATGTAGATATGATAGAGCCCAATAGGCTCAGGAATCTGTACACCAGTTGATTGACGGTTGAGAGGCGGGACCAAAGAGCCAGAGCTCAACCCCCGCAAGCACAATTAGGTAAGTACAATTAGGTAAGTACACACACACACACACACACACACACACACACACACACACACACACACACACACACACACACACACACACACACACACACACAGATCAGGAGACAGAGAGGTACACACACACACATAGACAGAGAGGTACACACACACACACACACACACACACACACACACACACACACACACACACACACACACACACACACACACACACACACACACACACACACACACACACACATCAGATAGGTCTGGTGGGACGCGAACAAGGGGACACAGGTGGAAGCTGAGTACCCAAATGAGCCACAGAGACGTTAGAAAGAACTTTTTCAGTGTCAGAGTAGTTAGCAAATGGAATGCATTAGGAAGTGATGTGGTGGAGGCTGACTCCATTCACAGTTTCAAATGTAGATATGATAGAGCCCAATAGGCTCAGGAATCTGTACACCAGTTGATTGACGGTTGAGAGGCGGGACCAAAGAGCCAGAGCTCAACCCCCGCAAGCACAATTAGGTGAGTACAATTAGGTGAGTACACACACACACACACACACACACACACACACACACACACACACACACACACACACACACACACACACAGATCAGGAGACAGAGAGGTACAGACAGAGATCAGGAGACAGAGAGGCATACATATATAGACGGGACGGACTGACACATTCACAAACACATATTCAGACACACACAGACAGAGAGACTGGCAAACACGAAACATTAATCAACAAGCAATTTAAAATATATTAAAAAAATGGTCATATAATAAATTAAAAACCTTCATGAGCAAAGATATTCTCTTCAAATGCAGGATATGGAGCGAAGTTTTACCAAACATTACATAGCTTCAAGAGCTACAGATTTCAAGAGGAATAGAAATAACATTGGAGAATGTTAGTTCCTTCTTCATCCACCACATCCTGGCCATGAAGGATCACAATAGAGGGAAAAGGAATGGTTCTCTGACAGGCAATGTTAAACTCACCATTCCATACACTTGGACTGTATGGGTCTCGAACCTTGTACCCCTCGCGTATGAGGCCGACGCTCTATCAACTGGGCTATAAGTAGCCCTAAAAAGGAAAGTTTCCAGAAGCAGCGCCTGCTGCCAAACTGTGTTTTTTAAACTCACCAATTTGAAGTTTTATTTAAAGCAGCCCGAAGCTCTTAAGAGTCTTGATCATGTTCAATAAAGGTGGTAATGTCCCTCTTAAACACATGGACCATTAAGAGGCAAGTCCCACATGTTGCCCTGAGATAACATTCATATTGTTTAGTGATGATGCAAGATGTTACCAACGAGTTGTGTTGCTGTAGTTAGGTTGGCTTGCTGGACTTACAGCTTGCTGGGCTTACAGCTTGCTGGACTTACAGCTTTTTGGACTTACAGCTTGCTGGGCCTACAGCTTGCTGGGCCTACAGCTTGCTGGGCCTACAGCTTGCTGGGCCTACAGCTTGCTGGGCCTACAGCTTGCTGGGCCTACAACTTGCTGGGCCTACAGCTTGCTGGGCCTACAGCTTGCTGGGCCTACAGCTTGCTGGGCCTACAACTTGCTGGGCCTACAGCTTGCTGGGCCTACAACTTGCTGGGCCTACAGCTTGCTGGGTCTACAGCTTGCTGGGCTTACAGCTTGCTGGGCCTACAGCTTGCTGGGCCTACAACTTGCTGGGCCTACAGCTTGCTGGGTCTACAGCTTGCTGGGCCTACAGCTTGCGGGGCCTACAACTTGCTGGGCCTACAGCTTGCTGGGCCTACAGCTTGCTGGGCCTACAACTTGCTGGGCCTACAGCTTGCTGGGCCTAAAACTTGCTGGGCCTACAACTTGCTGGGTCTACAACTTGCTGGGCCAACAGCTTGCTGGGTCTACAGCTTGCTGGGCCTACAACTTGCTGGGCCTACAGCTTGCTGGGTCTACAACTTGCTGGGCCTACAGCTTGCTGGGTCTACAACTTGCTGGGCCTACAGCTTGCTGGGTCTACAACTTGCTGGGCCTACAGCTTGCTGGGTCTACAACTTGCTGGGCTCACATTTACCCACACTAACAATCCTGGTGGCGTGACTCTGGCAGGAAACAGGACTAGACGTTCCTCAGTGTCGTATACTGAAGCATGAACAAATCCACATGAGCCTTAATGAGGGTTCGAACCTATGCACCGGGTGTTCCCTAACGTGCCCCAGTCCACTGTACCACGACGTGGTTAAAGAATTGCAATCTGGAGTGTTACTGCTCCCACCAGGGTCCTCTGAAAGCTAACTGGGGCGTCACCTAACCTAACCTAACCAAACTTAACCTAGCCTAACTTAACCTAACCTAACCTAACCTAACCTAACTTAACGTTACCTAACCTAACCTAACTTAACCTAACTTAACCTAACTTAACCTAACTTAACCTAACCTAACCTAACCTAACCTAACTTAACCTAACTTAACCTAACTTAACCTAACTTACCCAAACTTAACCTAACCTAACCTAATCTAACCTAACCTAACCTAACCTAACCTAACTTAACCTAACTTAACCTAACTTAACCTAACCTAACCAAACCTAACCTAACCTAACCTAACTTAACCTAACCTAACCTAACCTTACCTAACGGGTAAGGTTATATTACTTCAATATACACAGATATCACGATAAACTTGATATATCATACATATTAAGTAAATATCAAATATATCAATTATATATAAAATATATCAAGTATCTATCAAATATATCAAGAATATATCAATAACTTTCATATAACACGTTACTGTGATTTCTGTGTGTATTAAAGCATGTTTTACCAGCCAGAGGGAGCCAGACCAGCCAGAAGGAGCCAGACCAGCCATAGGGAGCCAGACCAGCCAGAAGGCGCCAGACCAGCCAGAGGAAGCCAGACCAGCCAGAGGGAGACAGACCGGCCAGAAGGAGCCAGACCGGCCAGAGGGAGCCAGACCGGCCAGAGGAAGACAGACCAGCCAGAGGGAGCCAGACCAGCCAGAGGGAGCCAGACCGGCCAGATGGAGACAGACCAGCCAGAGGGAGCCAGACCGGCCAGAGGGAGACAGACCAGCAAGAGGGAGCCAGACCAGCCAGAGGGAGCCAGACCGGCCAGAGGGAGCCAGACCGGCCAGAGGGAGACAGACCGGCCAGAGGGAGCCAGACCAGCCAGAGGAAGACAGACCAGCAAGAGGGAGCCAGACCAGCCAGAGGGAGCCAGACCGGCCAGAAGGAGCCAGACCAGCCAGAGGGAGCCAGACCAGCCAGAAGGAGCCAGACCAGCCAGAGGGAGCCAGACCAGCCAGAGGGAGCCAGACCAGCCAGAGGGAGCCAGACCAGCCTGAAGGAGCCAGACCAGATAAGAGGGAGCCAGACCAGCCAGAGAGAGCCAGACCGGCCAGAGGGAGCCAGACCAGCCAGAGGGAGCCAGACCAGCCAGAGGGAGCCAGACCAGCCAGAGGGAGCCAGACCGGCCAGAGGGAGCCAGACCAGCCAGAGGGAGCCAGACCAGCCAGAGGGAGCCAGACCAGCCAGAGGGAGCCAAACCAGCCAGAGGGAGCCAGACCGGCCAGAGGGAGCCAGACCAGCCAGAGGGAGCCAGACCAGCCAGAGGGAGCCAGACCAGCCAGAAGGAGCCAGACCAGCCAGAGGGAGCCAGACCAGCCAGTGGGAGCCAGACCAGCCAGAGGGAGCCAGACCAGCCAGAGGGAGCCAGACCAGCCAGAGGGAGCCAGACCGGCCAGAAGGAGCCAGACCAGCCAGAGGGAGACAGACAGGCCAGAGGGAGCCAGACCAGCCAGAGGGAGCCAGACCGGCCAGAAGGAGCCAGACCAGCTAGAGGGAGCCAGACCAGCCAGAGGGAGCCAGACCGGCCAGAAGGAGCCAGACCAGCCAGAGGGAGACAGACCAGCCAGAGGGAGACAGACCGGCCAGAGGAAGCCAGACCGGCCAGAAGGAGCCAGACCAGCCAGAGGGAGCCAGACCAGCCAGAGGGAGCCAGACCGGCCAGAAGGAGCCAGACCAGCCAGAGGGAGACAGACCAGCCAGAGGGAGCCAGACCAGCCAGAAAGAGACAGACCAGCCAGAGTGAGCCAGACCGGCCAGAGGGAGCCAGACCGGCCAGAGGGAGTCAGACTGGGCCAGAGGGAGCCAGACCGGCCAGGTGGAGCCTGACTAGCCAGAGGGAGCCAGACCAGCCAGAGGGAGCCAGACCGGCCAGAGGGAGCCAGACCAGCCAGAGAGAGACAGACCAACCAGAGGGAGCCAGACCAACCAGAGGGAGCCAGACCGGCCAGAGGGAGCCAGACCAACCAGAGGGAGCCAGACCAGCCAGAGGGAGCCAGACCAACCAGAGGGAGCCAGACCGGCCAGAGGGAGCCAGACCAGCCAGAGGGAGCCAGACCGGCCAGAGGGAGCCAGACCGGCCAGAGGGAGACAGACCAGCCAGAGGAAGCCAGACCAGCCAGAGGGAGACAGACCGGCCAGAAGGAGCCAGACCGGCCAGAGGGAGCCAGACCGGCCAGAGGAAGACAGACCAGCCAGAGGGAGCCAGACCACCCAGAGGGAGCCAGACCGGCCAGATGGAGACAGACCAGCCAGAGGGAGCCAGACCGGCCAGAGGGAGACAGACCAGCCTAAGGGAGCCAGACCAGCCAGAGGAAGACAGACCAGCAAGAGGGAGCCAGACCAGCCAGAGGGAGCCAGACCGGCCAGAGGGAGCCAGACCAGCCAGAGAGAGACAGACCAACCAGAGGGAGCCAGACCAACCAGAGGGAGCCAGACCGGCCAGAGGGAGCCAGACCAACCAGAGGGAGCCAGACCAGCCAGAGGGAGCCAGACCAACCAGAGGGAGCCAGACCGGCCAGAGGGAGCCAGACCAGCCAGAGGGAGCCAGACCGGCCAGAGGGAGCCAGACCGGCCAGAGGGAGACAGACCAGCCAGAGGAAGCCAGACCAGCCAGAGGGAGACAGACCGGCCAGAAGGAGCCAGGCCGGCCAGTGGGAGCCAGACCGGCCAGAGGAAGACAGACCAGCCAGAGGGAGCCAGACCACCCAGAGGGAGCCAGACCGGCCAGATGGAGACAGACCAGCCAGAGGGAGCCAGACCGGCCAGAGGGAGACAGACCAGCCTAAGGGAGCCAGACCAGCCAGAGGAAGACAGACCAGCAAGAGGGAGCCAGACCAGCCAGAGGGAGCCAGACCGGCCAGAGGGAGCCAGACCGGCCAGAGGGCGACAGACCGGCCAGAGGGAGCCAGACCAGCCAGAGGAAGACAGACCAGCAAGAGGGAGCCAGACCAGCCAGAGGGAGCCAGACCGGCCAGAGGGAGACAGACCGGCCAGAGGGAGCCAGACCGGCCAGAGGGAGCCAGACCAGGCAGAGGGAGCCAGACCGGCCAGAGGGAGCCAGACCGGCCAGAGGGAGACAGACCAGCCAGAGGGAGCCAGACCAGCCAGAGGGAGCCAGACCGGCCAGAAATTGCCAGACCAGCCAGAGGGAGCCAGACCGGCCAGAGTGAGACAGACCGGCCAGAGGGAGCCAGACCGGCCAGAGTGAGACAGACCAGCCAGAGGGAGCCAGACCGGCCAGAGTGAGACAGACCGGCCAGAGGGAGCCAGACCAGCCAGAGGGAGCCAGACCAGCCAGAGGGAGCCAGACCAGCCAGAGGGAGCCAGACCAGCCAGAGGGAGATAGACCGGCCAGAGGGAGCCAGACCAGCCAGAGGGAGCCAGACCAACCAGAGGGAGCCAGACCAACCAGAGGGAGCCAGACCAGCCAGAGGGAGCCAGACCAACCAGAGGGAGCCAGACCAGCCAGAGGGAGCCAGACCAGCCAGTGGGAGCCAGACCGGCCAGGTGGAGCCTGACTAGCCAGAGGGAGCCAGACCAGCCAGAGGGAGCCAGACCGGCCAGAGGGAGCCAGACTGGGCCAGAGGGAGACAGACCGGCCAGAGGGAGCCAGACCAGCCATAGGGAGCCAGACCGGCCAGAGGGAGCCAGACCGACCAGAGGGAGCCAGACTGGGCCAGAGGGAGCCAGACCGGCCAGGTGGAGCCTGACTAGCCAGAGGGAGCCAGACCAGCCAGAGGGAGCCAGACCGGCCAGAGGGAGCCAGACCAGTTAGAAAGAGACAGACCGGCCAGAGGGAGACAGACCATCCAGAGGGAGCCAGACCGGCCAGAGGGAGACAGACCATCCAGAGGGAGCCAGACCGGCCAGAGGGAGCCAGACCGGCCAGCGGGAGCCAGACCAGCCAGAGGGAGCCAGACCGGCCAGAGGGAGCCAGACCGACCAGAGGGAGCCAGACCAGCCAGAGGGAGCCAGACCGGCCAGAGGGAGCCAGACCAGCCAGAGGGAGCCAGACCGGCCAGAGGGAGCCAGACCGGCCAGAGGGAGACAGACCAGCCAGAGGGAGCCAGACCAGCCAGAGGGCGCCAGACCAACCAGAGGGAGCCAGACCAGTCAGAGGGCGCCAGACCAACCAGAGGGAGCCAGACCAGCCAGAGGGAGCCAGACCAACCAGAGTGAGCCAGACCAACCAGAGGGAGCCAGACCATCCAAAGGGAGCCAGACCAACCAGAGGGAGCCAGACCAACCAGAGGGAGCCAGACCAGCCAGAGGGCGCCAGACCAACCAGAGGGAGCCAGACCAGCCAGAGGGAGCCAGACCAACCAGAGGGAGCCAGACCAGCCAGAGGGCGCCAGACCAACCAGAGGGAGCCAGACCAGCCAGAGGGAGCCAGACCAACCAGAGGGAGCCAGACCAACCAGAGGGAGCCAGACCAACCAGAGGGAGACAGACCAGCCAGAGTGAGCCAGACCGGCCAGAGGGAGCCAGACCGGCCAGAGGGAGTCAGACTGGGCCAGTGGGAGCCAGACCGGCCAGGTGGAGCCTGACTAGCCAGAGGGAGCCAGACCAGCCAGAGGGAGCCAGACCGGCCAGAGGGAGCCAGACTGGGCCAGAGGGAGACAGACCGGCCAGAGGGAGCCAGACCAGCCATAGGGAGCCAGACCGGCCAGAGGGAGCCAGACCGACCAGAGGGAGCCAGACTGGGCCAGAGGGAGCCAGACCGGCCAGGTGGAGCCTGACTAGCCAGAGGGAGCCAGACCAGCCAGAGGGAGCCAGACCGGCCAGAGGGAGCCAGACCAGTTAGAAAGAGACAGACCGGCCAGAGGGAGACAGACCATCCAGAGGGAGCCAGACCGGCCAGAGGGAGACAGACCATCCAGAGGGAGCCAGACCGGCCAGAGGGAGCCAGACCGGCCAGCGGGAGCCAGACCAGCCAGAGGGAGCCAGACCGGCCAGAGGGAGCCAGACCGACCAGAGGGAGCCAGACCAGCCAGAGGGAGCCAGACCGGCCAGAGGGAGCCAGACCAGCCAGAGGGAGCCAGACCGGCCAGAGGGAGCCAGACCGGCCAGAGGGAGACAGACCAGCCAGAGGGAGCCAGACCAGCCAGAGGGAGACAGACCGGCCAGAAGGAGCCAGACCTGCCAGAGGGAGCCAGACCGGCCAGAGGAAGACAGACCAGCCAGAGGGAGCCAGACCAGCCAGAGGGAGCCAGACCGGCCAGATGGAGACAGACCAGCCAGAGGGAGCCAGACCGGCCAGAGGGAGACAGACCAGCCAGAGGGAGCCAAACCAGCCAGAGGAAGACAGACCAGCAAGAGGGAGCCAGACCAGCCAGAGGGAGCCAGACCGGCCAGAGGGAGCCAGACCAGCCAGAGGGAGCCAGACCAACCAGAGGGAGCCAGACCGGCCAGAGGGAGCCAGACCAGCCAGAGGGAGACAGACCAACCAGAGGGAGCCAGACCAACCAGAGGGAGCCAGACCGGCCAGAGGGAGCCAGACCAACCAGAGGGAGCCAGACCGGCCAGAGGGAGCCAGACCAGCCAGAGGGAGCCAGACCGGCCAGAGGGAGCCAGACCGGCCAGAGGGAGACAGACCAGCCAGAGGGAGCCAGACCTGCCAGAGGGAGCCAGACCGGCCAGAGGAAGACAGACCAGCCAGAGGGAGCCAGACCAGTTAGAGGGAGCCAGACCGGCCAGATGGAGACAGACCAGCCAGAGGGAGCCAGACCAGCCAGAGGGAGCCAGACCAACCAGAGGGAGCCAGACCGGCCAGAGGGAGCCAGACCAGCCAGAGGGAGACAGACCAACCAGAGGGAGCCAGACCAACCAGAGGGAGCCAGACCGGCCAGAGGGAGCCAGACCAACCAGAGGGAGCCAGACCGGCCAGAGTGAGACAGACCGGCCAGAGGAAGCCAGACCGGCCAGAGGGAGCCAGACCGGCCAGAGGGAGCTAGACCAGGCAGAGGGAGCCAGACCGGCCAGAGGGAGCCAGACCGGCCAGAGGGAGACAGACCAGCCAGAGGGAGCCAGACCAGCCAGAGGGAGCCAGACCGGCCAGAGGGAGCCAGACCGGCCAGAGGGAGACAGACCAGGGAGCCAGACCAGAGGGAGCCAGACCGGCCAGAGGGAGCCAGACCAGCCAGAGGGAGCCAGACCGGCCTGAGTGAGACAGACCGGCCAGAGGGAGCCAGACCGGCCAGAGTGGGACAGACCAGCCAGAGGGAGCCAGACCGGCCAGAGTGAGACAGACCGGCCAGAGGGAGCCAGACCAGCCAGAGGGAGCCAGACTAGCCAGAGGGAGCCAGACCAGCCAGAGGGAGCCAGACCAGCCAGAGGGAGATAGACCGGCCAGAGGGAGCCAGACCAGCCAGGGGGAGCCAGACCAACCAGAGGGAGCCAGACCAGCCAGAGGGAGCCAGACCAACCAGAGGGAGCCAGACCAACCAGAGGGAGCCAGACCAGACAGAGGGCGCCAGACCAACCAGAGGGAGCCAGACCAGCCAGAGGGAGCCAGACCAACCAGAGGGAGCCAGACCAACCAGAGGGAGCCAGACCAACCAGAGGGAGCCAGACCAGCCAGAGGGAGCCAGACCAGCCAGAGGGAGCCAGACCAGCCAGAGGGAGCCAGACCGGCCAGAGGGAGCCAGACCAGCCAGAGGGAGCTAGACCAACCAGAGGGAGCCAGACCAGCCAGAGGGAGCCAGACCAGCCAGAGGGAGACAGACCGGCCATAGGGAGCCAGACCAGCCAAAGGGAGACAGAGCGGCCAGAGGGAGCCAGACCAGCCAAAGGGAGACAGACCAGCCAGAGGGAACCAGACCAGCCAGAGGGAGCCAGACCAACCAGAGGGAGCCAGACCGGCCAGAGGGAGCCAGACCGACCAGAGGGAGCCAGACCAGCCAGAGGGAGCCAGACCGGCCAGAGGGAGCCAGACCAGCCAGAGGGAGCCAGACCGGCCAGAGGGAGCCAGACCGGCCAGAGGGAGACAGACCAGCCAGAGGGAGCCAGACCAGCCAGAGGGAGACAGACCGGCCAGAAGGAGCCAGACCTGCCAGAGGGAGCCAGACCGGCCAGAGGAAGACAGACCAGCCAGAGGGAGCCAGACCAGCCAGAGGGAGCCAGACCGGCCAGATGGAGACAGACCAGCCAGAGGGAGCCAGACCGGCCAGAGGGAGACAGACCAGCCAGAGGGAGCCAAACCAGCCAGAGGAAGACAGACCAGCAAGAGGGAGCCAGACCAGCCAGAGGGAGCCAGACCGGCCAGAGGGAGCCAGACCAGCCAGAGGGAGCCAGACCAACCAGAGGGAGCCAGACCGGCCAGAGGGAGCCAGACCAGCCAGAGGGAGACAGACCAACCAGAGGGAGCCAGACCAACCAGAGGGAGCCAGACCGGCCAGAGGGAGCCAGACCAACCAGAGGGAGCCAGACCGGCCAGAGGGAGCCAGACCAGCCAGAGGGAGCCAGACCGGCCAGAGGGAGCCAGACCGGCCAGAGGGAGACAGACCAGCCAGAGGGAGCCAGACCAGCCAGAGGGAGACAGACCGGCCAAAAGGAGCCAGACCTGCCAGAGGGAGCCAGACCGGCCAGAGGAAGACAGACCAGCCAGAGGGAGCCAGACCAGCCAGAGGGAGCCAGACCGGCCAGATGGAGACAGACCAGCCAGAGGGAGCCAGACCAGCCAGAGGGAGCCAGACCAACCAGAGGGAGCCAGGCCGGCCAGAGGGAGCCAGACCAGCCAGAGGGAGACAGACCAACCAGAGGGAGCCAGACCAACCAGAGGGAGCCAGACCGGCCAGAGGGAGCCAGACCAACCAGAGGGAGCCAGACCGGCCAGAGGGAGCCAGACCAACCAGAGGGAGCCAGACCGGCCAGAGGGAGCCAGACCGGCCAGAGGGAGACAGACCAGCCAGAGGGAGCCAGACCAGCCAGAGGGAGACAGACCGGCCAGAAGGAGCCAGACCTGCCAGAGGGAGCCAGACCGGCCAGAGGAAGACAGACCAGCCAGAGGGAGCCAGACCAGCCAGAGGGAGCCAGACCGGCCAGTTGGAGACAGACCAGCCAGAGGGAGCCAGACCGGCCAGAGGGAGACAGACCAGCCAGAGGGAGCCAAACCAGCCAGAGGAAGACAGACCAGCAAGAGGGAGCCAGACCAGCCAGAGGGAGCCAGACCGGCCAGAGGGAGCCAGACCGGCCAGAGGGAGACAGACCGGCCAGAGGAAGCCAGACCGGCCAGAGGGGAGCCAGACCGGCCAGAGGGAGCTAGACCAGGCAGAGGGAGCCAGACCGGCCAGAGGGAGCCAGACCGGCCAGAGGGAGACAGACCAGCCAGAGGGAGCCAGACCAGCCAGAGGGAGCCAGACCGGCCAGAGGGAGCCAGACCGGCCAGAGGGAGACAGACCAGCCAGAGGGAGCCAGACCAGCCAGAGGGAGCCAGACCGGCCAGAGGGAGCCAGACCAGCCAGAGGGAGCCAGACCGGCCTGAGTGAGACAGACCGGCCAGAGGGAGCCAGACCGGCCAGAGTGGGACAGACCAGCCAGAGGGAGCCAGACCGGCCAGAGTGAGACAGACCGGCCAGAGGGAGCCAGACCAGCCAGAGGGAGCCAGACCAGCCAGAGGGAGCCAGACCAGCCAGAGGGAGCCAGACCAGCCAGAGGGAGATAGACCGGCCAGAGGGAGCCAGACCAGCCAGGGGGAGCCAGACCAACCAGAGGGAGCCAGACCAGCCAGAGGGAGCCAGACCAACCAGAGGGAGCCAGACCAACCAGAGGGAGCCAGACCAGACAGAGGGCGCCAGACCAACCAGAGGGAGCCAGACCAGCCAGAGGGAGCCAGACCAACCAGAGGGAGCCAGACCAACCAGAGGGAGCCAGACCAACCAGAGGGAGCCAGACCAGCCAGAGGGAGCCAGACCAGCCAGAGGGAGCCAGACCAGCCAGAGGGAGCCAGACCGGCCAGAGGGAGCCAGACCAGCCAGAGGGAGCTAGACCAACCAGAGGGAGCCAGACCAGCCAGAGGGAGCCAGACCAGCCAGAGGGAGACAGACCGGCCATAGGGAGCCAGACCAGCCAAAGGGAGACAGAGCGGCCAGAGGGAGCCAGACCAGCCAAAGGGAGACAGACCAGCCAGAGGGAACCAGACCAGCCAGAGGGAGCCAGACCAACCAGAGGGAGCCAGACCAACCAGAGTGAGACAGACCAGCCAGAGGGAGCCAGACCAGCCAGAGGGAGACAGACCGGCCAGAGGGAGCCAGACCAACCAGAGGGAGCCAGACCAACCAGAGGGAGCCAGACCAACCAGAGGGAACCAGACCGGCCAGAGGGAGCCAGACCAACCAGAGGGAGCCAGACCGGCCAGAGGGAGCCAGACCAGCCAGAGGGAGCCAGACCGGCCAGAGGGAGCCAGACCGGCCAGAGGGAGCCAGACTGGCCAGAGGGAGCCAGACTGGCCAGAGGGAGCTAGACCGGCCAGAGGGAGCCAGACCAGCCAGAGGGAGCCAGACCGGCCAGAGGGAGCCAGACCGGCCAGAGGGAGCCAGACCGGCCAGAGGGAACCAGACCGGCCAGAGGGAGCCAGACCGGCCAGAGGGAGCCAGACCGGCCAGAGGGAGCCAGACCAACCAGAGGGAGCCAGACCGGCCAGAGGGAGCCAGACCAGCCAGAGGGAGCCAGACTTGACGCGAGAATAAATTTTAATATTTCCAAGTATAATATTTAATATATAATATAAGTTTAATATTTTAATAATATACTTATACATATTCGGTTTTGATTTCAATTTTCGTTGATGGGAAATAATCTGAAATATGGATATCTCTATGGATATGGATATGGATATAATATCACTGTGTGGATAATATATTTTGCAAGTATCATATCTACATTGCTACAAATGTTGACATGATTTTAATAACTATATCTAAAAAAAACACAGTTTTCCTGTGAACAAATCCATATCAAGGCCCTTGTGGACTTGTTCATTCAATATATTACGTTATTGTTATTTCTGTATGTACAGTTTTCCTGTGTTTTCTTGCACATGAACACAGTGTTTCGAGATGAACACATGTGTAACATTTGTAAAATACAAGATGTATGCCTTCAAATAATATTTATGTATATGCAATAATATAAACAATGTATGCTATAATATGCACAAAAAACACGTGATTCAGTGATTCATTATCATTATATAATGACGTATTATGTTTATTATGAGCATTAATGAGTATAATTATCTTGACTGAACAATATGGAAGAGCGGAGGCTAGCGAAACCTTAGTCAGAAAACCCGCTGGAACACAACTTTGGTCAGGTAGGCCTATTAGGCTCAATGGAGGAATATCTTCATATTTCTTAAATGTGATAAGAGTGAAATTTTCGGCAAATCTGACTGAAATTTCTACTCGGTCTTAATTAGAGGAAGATGCCAGTTACGACCATGTATCAACTAACGACAATGTTATAACTAGATATAGTTAGTAAGTTGTTGGCTAACTGAAATTACATGGATCTGGGAAATGACTTCAAAGAACAATATAAACTGCTGCATCAGGCTTTGTAAGCATGAAGGAGAGATAACTGCATGTACGTTTCTAGATAACTTATCTCAACAACCACTGAACGTTGTAATGGCCAGTGTCCAGTGTGAGGTATTAACGGGCCACTTACACCCGTCTTGGAGATGGCTGACCTTGGAGATGGAGATTAGTCTGGGAAGGTCTTACTGGTAAGGGGGCCAGGGAAGGTCTTCACAGGTAAGGGAGCCAGGGAAGGTCTTCACAGGTAAGGGAGCCAGGGAAGGTCTTCACAGGTAAGGGAGCCAGGGATGGTCTTCACTGGTAAGGGAGCCAGGGAAGGTCTTCACAGGTAAGGGAGCCAGGGATGGTCTTTACTGGTAAGGGAGCCAGGGAAGGTCATCACTGGTAAGGGAGCCAGGGATGGTCTTCACTGGTAAGGGAGCCAGGGAAGGTCTTCACAGGTAAGGGAGCCAGGGAAGGTCTTCACAGGTAAGGGAGCCAGGGATGGTCTTCACTGGTAAGGGAGCCAGGGAAGGTCTTCAGAGGTAAGGGAGCCAGGGAAGGTCTTACTGGTAAGGGAGCCAGGGAAGGTGTTCACTGGTAAGGGAGCCAGGGAAGGTCTTCACAGGTAAGGGAGCCAGGGAAGGTCTTCACTGGTAAGGGAGCCAGGGAAGGTCTTCACTGGTAAGGGAGCCAGGGAAGGTCTTCACTGGTAAGGGAGCCAGGGAAGGTCTTCACTGGTAAGGGAGCCAGGGAAGGTCTTCACAGGTAAGGGAGCCAGGGAAGGTCTTCACTGGTAAGGGAGCCAGGAAAGGTCTTCAATGGTAAGGGAGCCAGGGAAGGTCTTCACTGGTAAGGGAGCCAGGGAAGGTCTTCACTGGTAAGGGAGCCAGGAAAGGTCTTCACTGGTAAGGGAACCAGGGAAGGTCTTCACTGGTAAGGGAGCCAGGGAAGGTCTTCACTGGTAAGGGAGCTAGGGAAGGTCATCACTGGTAAGCAAACCCCTGGATGGTCTTCACAGGTAAACATCACATTGATCAGTCTTGTCTTATCATGTATCAGATAATTTATAATGATTATCAGAGGCCTCAATTCCCCAGCACTTTGGTCCAGCAACTCTGGTCAAAGCCTCTGAGAATTGATCATCAATTTATAAGTGGAACCTGGAAGTACCAGTTGGGTTCGTGCTTGACGCACAAGCGAAAATTCCGGGTTCGAATCCCGGGCAGGACAGAAATGGCTGGGCACATTTCCTCTCCTAGTGCACCTGTTCACCTTGGAGTAAGTAGGTACTCAGTAGTTAGTCAGCTTGTTATGGGGGTTCCATCGTGGGTGGGGTCAGTAAGTTGACATTGGGGCAGGCCTCGATATAAGCCTAACGTGTATGAATACACTCTGGCTACCTGTCCCCCGACACAATAAACTATTATTATTATTAATATTATTAATATTATTATTATTATTATTATTATTATTATTATTATTATTATTATTATTATTATTATTATAACAGTCCTGACCACATACTAGCATTTTATTCTCATCCATTTCCCACTTAATGTCCTATTTTATTTTTACAACAGAATAAAACGTGTAGTTGACCCCTCTCCCGTACATGTCCTATGGCCGACTTTCTTGTGGCCGGCTGAGTGTTTCAAATTATTAATCTGTGGACTAAGCTTAATCCAGACCTCATTATTTCCGAGGGATTTTCACTTTTTCATTCAGTTTCCGGGTGGTTGAAAGCCCCAATGATTAGGATATTTAGTCTCATTGTAATGGTTATAATCCGCTACAGTTTGTGTTATGCTTAAAGCACAATTGTTTTGTCCCAATATTTGTGCATTGCTGTTCTGTTGTTTGGTGTTGTTGTATATAAATATCAACCCTGGCACAAAATATAATTTCTAAGATTTAAAGTATTAAAACTAAGCTACACGAAGAGGAACAAATTATTTTACACATAATGATACACAGAATAGTTCAGGTCAAGTTTGTAAGAACCAAAAGTAAAGAGAGAGTAAATCTAATAATAATGATTATAATAAACACAGACATCACAATAACGTGATATATCAAATTCACATTTGGTATATCACGTTATTGTGATTTTTGTGTGTATCAGAGGTCGACTCCCCTAGATAGACTAAACCAAATAGTCTAGACGGTAGACAATTTGGTTGACAGAGCCCGAGTGCATGGGGGGAGTTGTGTGAATCCCCGGTTAGGCTTCAGTGGAAGCCCCGGGAGCCTCATGAGTGCAATAGTACTCCAGGTTGCAATTATTTTAACCATGTCATGGTACAGTGGACGAGAGCTCGTCTGGGAACACCCAGTGCAATGGGTCGAACCCCCATCAAGGCCTTTGTGGATGTGTTCAAATAATAATAATAATAATAATTGGACAGGTATTAGGTATAATTATCCAACAAAGACACCTCACCTGTCATCATTCATTTAGAAGATTTAATGAAAGGAGAGGAAATTGCCGGGTAATTACAATTATTCTGATTCAATATATGCAAATTCAATATAAGATATAATTGCGTTTCATTTATGAAAATGTAATTTGTTTACAGAAGCAGTCATTTGTCAACTGTTTCTAATTTGTTAAAATAATAATCTAATTTATATATATAAATGTTACTGTGCAATTTATAATATTAAATTTGTCACAATTGTCACATTTATTCACCTTAATCTGAAGAAATGGCGGAATTATAATTATTGTACAGAATGCTATTGTCAATTGTTATCAGCACATTTTATGGTTTTTGATATCTTGAAGTGAAAGTCGGATATGGTCGACAGCCGGGTAAGAAACTGTTATCTATACTTAGGTGTATTTCGGGTAGTTACAACCTTGAAAATGCTCCAAGCTTACGAAGAGGTCATCTTACTACAGTCACATATAGCACCTTATATTTGATAACTGGTTCTTGAGGGAGTGACTTGTAGAGAAGCCAAGCACGGAATATGCCGTACTTGGCCTCTCAAAGTTAACAATGATATATAACATATCTTTGTTAACTTTGAAGAGTACGCACAGATCACACACATCTCTTGTGTGTTGGAGAATCACGTTGTATGAGACTGAGTCAAGAACATTCAATTTGCTTATAACTTGATGAGTATCCTTGTCTTGAATTTTGTCAAGCAACTAAAGAATGGACGGAAGACAAGCAACACAAATCAGTGACGAGCCTTCCATTATAGGTTTGAGTTGGGAGTTGTGAGTTTTACACAACCTTCAGAATCAAGGGAATGTGAAATTCGACACAAACCAGATATTAATTTTCTTGCACATTTGGTTACAACATTTTCGATATTTCTTGTGAGGGAGAGATTTTAATAAATTGTTCACTTTTAATGTGTAAGGTGATATGTTGTATGTAAGTTTTCATATGTCAGGACAATATATTTGGTACCTCTATGCAACAGCTATCAGTTAAGTTTTATCTTTGGCAACAATAAACTTTTACCGTATTTTTGTGGGAACGGATGAGAACCAGAGAAGAAATTACTGTTGACTTAGCCATAATTTCTTAATTACTGGAGTGGACTCCGATTTCTTAATTGGAATTCGTCCAGCAAAAACAGCAGCGCTTACCCGAGGAGATAACCACTCTCCTCGGTAGTTACGTGTGTGGCCAAGATAATGCTACAAGATAATCCTTACCAGGAAGAGGGAAGGACTTACCTCTGGGAACATTAAACTTGGACCGACTTCATTTATTAACCGGTTCTCCTTGCGTCACGTTTTGAACGTCTTCCCTGAGAGCTTTCTGACATATATTAGGCTATCTCTGAAAATTTTATAAATATATCTATATAAATAAAAATGGAAATGTTCGTTTGTGCATAACCGCTAATGTCCGAAAGTTCTTCACAGATTGCTTTGAAATTTTCACACAACGTTCCATCCGCATCCGAGCGGGTTTTATATATAAATATTATATAGATGTCACGTTTGTGACGGTAAAAAAAACGTGCTTTTCTGAAAAACTGTGTTTTTCATGTGGGAGGAAATCTTCGAAACCTCTTTACTGATTGCTTTGAAATTTAGAGACAACGTTACATTCGAACAGGCGCGTTTTTTTATATATCTACTATATTCATGTCTCACATGTGACAGGAAAAACATGTTTTTTTTTAAACAGCGCCATCTGTTGGACGTAAGAGCAACACACGCTGTAATCTCCGAAAGTTTTTCACCGATTGCTTTGAAATTTTGACACAACGTTGCATTCGAATATGCACGTCTTGATATATGCCTACTATATAGATGCCATCCCTGTGACAGGTAAAAACATGTGTGTTTGAAAAACAGCAATACCTGTTGCACATAATAGCAGCATGCACGCTATACTAAATATGTCACGAATTCCATTTCAGGGTTTTCGATTGCATTGATAAATTTTATTTTCATACATTTTGATTTATTTAATTTTTTATTATATTATTTTGTGTGACATTTTGTTGGAATTGAGCTGTGTTGTTTACCATACCGTTCATTTCGTAAGAATAAGTATAGATGCCTCACCTGTGACAGGTAAAACCATACTTTTCTTGAAAAACAGCGCCATCTGTTGCATGTAAGAGCAACACACATAATGTACTAAATATGTTAAAATTCCATCTCAATGTTTCTGATTGCATTGATAAATTTAATTTTCATAGATTTTGATTTATTTTCATTTTGATTTAATTATTTTGTGTGAATTGTGTTGGAATTGAGCGGTGTTGTTAACCATACCGTTCATTTCGTGAGTATAGTTTATTTTCTTATTGTTTCATATTTTCATTTAATTTTTTACGTGTTTTTCTTATATTTCAGTGAATGGAACATTAGATCACTTGAGGTTCCCAATTTTCTGATGGGAACATCAGACCATTTGGGAAGGCATCGGACGAGGGAGTGGGGAATGGTGGGGATGACGGGACGAAAGTGAGTGACTATATATGTATATATATATATATATATATATATATATATATATATATATATATATATATATATATATATATATATATATATAATATATAATTCTCTCTCTCTTTCTCTCTCTTCTGCTCTTTCTCCATCCCTCACCTCTGTTATCTCTACCTCCTGTTCACTCTTCCACCCTCTCATTTATTTTAATCATTATAATAATTCTTCTTTTCTCTCTCACTGCAGTTGTCTCTCCCTGCTTCCCTCCCACCCGTCTGTCTCCTTCAGTCCCTCCATCTAGTTTTTAGACTTGTTAAATTCTTTTTAATTTTAATATAATTCCTTCACAGTTCCATTCTCTCTTCCTTCATTCCCCCGTTTCACTTCACTCAGTTTAATCCATCCCCTCATTCTTATAGGGATGGATAATAATACCGTCCCGTTCTCCGCCTCCTATTCTCTCCCTCCTTCCTTTCTATTTTCTCTCCATTCTCTCTCCTCTTCTCCCATTCTAGCGCCCTTAATCCCTCCCAATCATTCCCTCAACCTTTTTTCTCTCCCTCCTTCCCTCTCTCGCTTCTCCCTCCTGTTCTCTCTCCTGAGACTTGCTGGACGTCGTCCTCCACTGAGTTAGTGAAGTTCTGCGGAACAAGGTAGGAATTATTTAGTGAATTGCACGTGTAACTATTGTCTTCATTTTATTCATACATATGGTGAACACTCGGGGCATCATTCAGTAAGCTCAAGGTGTTATGAGTTATACCATCCTCATTTGGGGCCAGTTTTTTAATCTCTGCCTAATGCCGATGTCTTCAAAATGGGTTATGAGAAAGAGAGAGCAGCAGAGCTTCCACTGACCTACCACCAGCTCTCCAGTATCAGCTATTGATACTGATGATGATTCCAAAGACCCTCCACTTATGGGCTCACCATAGCCCGTGCTACATGAAGAACTTTGTCTAGTACTTCAATAAAAACAGCAAGAGCAACAACATCAGCAGAGGTGTTAAGTGTTGCTATATGAACTTATTTAGTATGACTAAGCGTGGTGTTGTCCAGGAGTTAACGGTGATTGTCTGATGTTATTGTTCACGTTTATTGCATGAGAACTGGAACACGTCTCAGTTGTTGCTTGTTGCAGATAAGCTGCTTAAGTTTTTGTTGGGGAGGATTATGAGGCTCTCGGGGCACTGAGGGTATTTGTGGTGGTGGCCAGGCGAGTGTTGCCTGCTGGTGGTGGTGGCCAGGCGAGTGTTGCCTGCTGGTGGTGGTGGTGGCCAGGCGAGTGTTGCCTGCTGGTGGTGGTGGCCAGGCGAGTGTTGCCTGCTGGTGGTGGTGGCCAGGCGAGTGTTGCCTGCTGGTGGTGGTGGTGGCCAGGCGAGTGTTGCCTGCTGGAGGTGGTGGCCAGGCTAGTGTTGCCTGCTGGTGGTGGTGGTGGCCAGGCGAGTGTTGCCTGCTGGTGGTGGTGGCCAGGCGAGTGTTGCCTGCTGGTGGTGGTGGCCAGGCGAGTGTTGCCTGCTGGTGGTGGTGGTGGCCAGGCGAGTGTTACCTGCTGGTGGTGGTGGTGGTGGCCAGGGGAGTGTTGCCTGCTGGTGGTGGTGGTGGTGGCCAGGGGAGTGTTGCCTGCTGGTGGTGGTGGTGGTGGTGGTGGCCAGGCGAGTGTTGCCTGCTGGTGGTGGTGGTGGTGGTGGTGGCCAGGCGAGTGTTGCCTGCTGGTGGTGGTGGTGGTGGCCAGGGGAGTGTTGCCTGCTGGTGGTGGTGGTGGTGGTGGTGGTGGTGGCCAGGCGAGTGTTGCCTGCTGGTGGTGGTGGTGGCCAGGCGAGTGTTGCCTGCTGGTGGTGGTGGTGGCCAGGCGAGTGTTGCCTGCTGGTGGTGGTGGTGGTGGCCAGGGGAGTGTTGCCTGCTGGTGGTGGTGTTGTAATCCACAAGTTAGTAGGAATTATTAGCTAGAGGATCATTACTACAACACTTAACGAATGATGATTGAAAGTACATGTAAGTAGACAGACTATGGATCACATATCTAAGAAAGGTCAATGGATTAAGACCGAAGCTGTTTAGCCAAATTAATAATTCCTGGAAAGAGGAATTATGCTTCGTCAGGCTTCTAGGATCAAGGTTACCGCTCTAGGGATAAGGTTAATCGGATTATACCTTCCTCGAGAGGCGTGGTGAAATGATTGAGGCCATGGTTGGCTGGAGTCAGTCTTGTTGTGGAAGTTGAACTGGCAAGTCCTCCGAGGTCTCCGTTTGTGGCAGCAGCGAAGTGTAGCAGACAGCTATGCGAGAGCCTGTTGTGATCTTAGTGACCAAGTTAAGTCTGCAGTATGTGAGTATTGAATGTAAGACTAACCGGGTGTGGAGCGTTGTAGTAATCATTCCGTATTAGGGACTTAGGCGGAAGTTACGAGTGTGTGTGGTGATCGCGGAGGTCGAGTGGTCTATGGGTATTGGAAGTGTATTGACCTAATAGAGTATGTTAATATATTATTATTTGTCAGAGTCTATTCTTTGTAATTAAATGACAAAACACGACGGCCTTTAAATACCTTCGATATGTCCCTTCATAGTGTTCCTGGTTTGGTTGGTGAGGGAATGTTAGGGAATTGGTAGACGACATATTTGGTGGCAGCGAAAACAGGTTTTGGAACATTGTGCGAGATGAAGGAAGTGTGGTTCTGGTTTAGTTGGTGAGGGAATGTTCGGGAAATGGTAGACGTCGGGTTGTGGTGAGAATGGTGGTTACTAGACGGAGGAAAGAAGGGTCAGGTGAGACCAGGTCAGAGGAGTTAGTTAATTAAAGGGACTAGGCCATTGTGGGGCACATGTGGGGTTTATTTCTTTCTTTCCAGATTCCCGCAACGAGAGACTGCTAAGAGGCAAGTCTGGACCACTGAAGCATCGGGATCCAAAACAAGTGCAGTGTTCGTCGTGCGGATTATACAGTGTTCGTAGTGCGGATTATACAGTGTTCGTAGTGCGGATTATACAGTGTTCGTAGTGCGGATTATACAGTGTTCGTAGTGCGGATTATACAGTGTTCGTAGTGCGGATTATACAGTGTTCGTAGTGCGGATTATACAGTGTTCGTAGTGCGGATTATACAGCGTGGCGAGGTAAACTAGCGCGGGTGAATGTGGGCCAGCGTGGGCCATGTGCGGCCATGTGCGGGCCAAGCGATGGGTGGGCCAAGCGAGCCGCACCTTGGAGCTTGTTTTATATCGTTGGTAAGGCGGTAATAGTGATAAAACGTTGCTAAGGACAAATCAAGCGTGAAAACTACGTAATATGACGTAAATTAACTTTCACGTAAAGTGTAAACCTAATATTTTAAAGATAATTAAATATTACCTAAAGATTCTAGCGATTTCAGGCGTTACATCGATACAGAAAATAGGTGAAGTGAATTGTGAACTCCTAGGCATAGCGAGCGACGCGTAATTTGACGTCTGTGGTTCGATGTCTCGTGTACCCTGGAGAGGGCCATGGAGATTTTTTTGTGGGTGCAGGTAGCATTATGGAGAGTGTTACCGTGGGACACGGGGAGCGTGTCCCGTTGGTGGGGGTGTGTGGCGCCGGGTGTAGTGCATGGTTGTGTATTGGCGTTTGTACGCAGGGGTGTGTAGTGTAATGCATGTGGTGTGTAGTGTAATGCATGTGTAGTGGCTTATTAGACGCCAGCGTAATGCATAGTATTTACTGTAGTGAAATGTGCATGTTTTCACTGTGGATATCATGGATGTAGTATAGTGCATGACATTGTTGGCATTGTAGCGCCAAGGTGTAGCATGTGTAGCATAACTGGTTGTTGTAACACCGGGTGTATTGTAGACATTTGCGTTGAAGTATGTTAACGCAGGTGGTAGAGTGTGGCGGGTGGCCACTACACAAGAAATTATGCCTGACGAGTGTTGGTCAGGTAATTAACGGATTACGATAGAAAAGGGAGTGTGTGTGGCGTCTGGTTACTTATTGGTGGTGACGTCTCGTGGTGTTTTGATGCGCTCTGGCGCTAGGCATATGCCTGTGGTGGTAATGGTGTTGGGGACGCCGTGTGTTGTGTTGAGGGCGTTGGGGACGCCGTGTGTTGTGTTGAGGGCGTTGGGGACGCCGTGTGTTGTGTTGAGGGCGTTGGGGACGCCGTGTGTTGTGTTGAGGGCGTTGGGGACGCCGTGTGTTGTGTTGAGGGCGTTGGGGACGGCGGGTGTTGTGTTGAGGGCGTTGGGGACGCCGTGTGTTGTATTGAGGGCGTTGGGGACGCCGGGTGTTGTGTTGAGGGCGTTGGGGACGCCATTGGGTGGTGTAGTGTAGTGGCGTTTGGACGCCTGGTATGGAGTGTGGTGTTGTGGAGTATATGGTGGCGCAGGGGCGCCAGGTAGTGGTCGGTAAGGTGAGTATTGGCGTAGCAAGGTCGGTGCGTTAGGACGCAGGAAGTGGTTGTAGGGATGTGTGGCGTTATATTGAGGTCATCAGTGGTTGGGATGACCAGTGGTAATGGTGTGTCGGAGTAAGTAAGTCTTATGGATAAGATGAAATGTGGATAATTGCAGGAGTTGGTGGCTGCAGTAGGCGAGTCAAGTCGATATCTCTAGCAAGACTCATAAAAGACTAATACAAATTCATTATTTTCATTAAAATTTTCATTAATTAAGTCGGAGTGGGTAAGTCTTATGGATAAGATTATAAGGTAGAATTTCAAATTTCAGCCAAGTAGATATACTAATCTCTCATTAATTAAGTTGTTACAGGAATCTCGCTAGAAGCGAGCCAGTGGCAGTATGATGCTTTAGTGACATTAGTTGTGAAATGATTTTAATGAGGTATTTATTGTGATAATGTATGTGTATGTATATACTGTATATTACCTCATCGGCACCATTACTGAGTGTTAGGCTTGGGAAGGTCCCCCGGGATCATGTCACAGAGCTTCAGGTAGAGTAGAAGGGAAGCTATGAGGCTACACTCAGTTATTCTAGAAAAAAAGGGGGAGGAAGGGAAGCCAACGTGAGTTATAGGCGAAATTCGCCCCCTGACATCAAAGCAGGGATAAGGGCCAGCTGCAATAGCTTTGCAGCTGCGCTCAGGCTATATACGGGGAGAGAGTAAGGAGACGAGGGGGTGTTATGTAATAATGGGATCGAGCCAGGGGGCTCCGAGGGAATATTTTGCAGGTACAGCGGTCGGGAAGGTGTGAATACAGGTGGACACACTCTGGGCGGATGGGCCTAGAGTAATGTGCTACAGCTGTGGTGAGGACAGCAAGGAAGGATGACCAGAGAGCTGTGAGGTATCTACAGCGTTCTGGGATTGGTGCCCTGGAACGAGACGTCAGCACAGACCCAAGGGAACATGACCCTGGGGTAGGAATCTCCGTTGCTCTGGAGGCCAGGATCACGTTAGCTCAGAGCAACGATGGGACATTGACAACATTCACCAGGCTGGATAGCCTGGGTTTTGTCTGGGTCATGGAGGATCTATGACCTAGCAACCATGGGACACGAAGACAAGAGAAGTGATGCTGCCAATTGTGAAGGAGGCCAGTGAAACATTGTGTGATCATTGTAAGCCTTATGTCAACAGTACAGGGCAAAATGTTAAATTATAATTAACTTATTACTAAGGATGAAGAACCTTAGATATATATGTGTTGTGTATATATTAATGACTAGTGTCATTTCTGTTTAAGTGCCAGCATTCTGGTCAATGTAATTTTATGTTTATGTTTGTATGTAATTATATGTCAGCAGTTTAGGTATATGTGCATTGTTGGAGATGGGAAAAATTATTACAGACTATTTAACCTATGGTATGATGTGAATATAATGTATATGTTGGAGAAGTGTTGTGAGTTATGTCGGGGAAAATTGTAATTTATTTCATCGTGTGTATGATGAACTTATTGGATGATTTTTTAGTTGTGCATATATGGTGGGTACATCCTCCAGGTCCTTGCACTAATGGAACCATTGCAATGATGCATATGGGGACATATGCGTGTTTAAGGAGGGGAGTGGTGTTGTAATCCACAAGTTAGTAGGAATTATTAGCTAGAGGATCATTACTACAACACTTAACGAATGATGATTGAAAGTACATGTAAGTAGACAGACTATGGATCACATATCTAAGAAAGGTCAATGGATTAAGACCGAAGCTGTTTAGCCAAATTAATAATTCCTGGAAAGAGGAATTATGCTTCGTCAGGCTTCTAGGATCAAGGTTACCGCTCTAGGGATAAGGTTAATCGGATTATACCTTCCTCGAGAGGCGTGGTGAAATGATTGAGGCCATGGTTGGCTGGAGTCAGTCTTGTTGTGGAAGTTGAACTGGCAAGTCCTCCGAGGTCTCCGTTTGTGGCAGCAGCGAAGTGTAGCAGACAGCTATGCGAGAGCCTGTTGTGATCTTAGTGACCAAGTTAAGTCTGCAGTATGTGAGTATTGAATGAAAGACTAACCGGGTGTGGAGCGTTGTAGTAATCATTCCGTATTAGGGACTTAGGCTAAAGTTACGAGTGTGTGTGGTGATCGCGGAGGTCAAGTGGTCTATGGGTATTGGAAGTGTATTGACCTAATAGAGTATGTTAATATATTATTATTTGTCAGAGTCTATTCTTTGTAATTAAATGACAAAACACGACGGCCTTTAAATACCTTCCATATGTTCATTCATTGTGTTCCAGTACAAACCTAGTGGTACACCTCAAGGGTCTGGTGTGTGTAGGAGTACACGGTGGTAGTAACGGTTGCTGAGGTAAGGTGTTATGTGTTGTGTATTCGCTGTGTTCGGAATGAACCGGGGTTCAGCATCACGACAGTGGTGGTGGTGGCCAGGGGAGTGTTGCCTGCTGGTGGTGGTGGTGGTGGTGGTGGCCAGGCGAGTGTTGCCTGCTGGTGGTGGTGGTGGTGGCCAGGGGAGTGTTGCCTGCTGGTGGTGGTGGTGGTGGTGGTGGCCAGGCGAGTGTTGCCTGCTGGTGGTGGTGGAGGTGGTGGTGGCCAGGGGAGTGTTGCCTGCTGGTGGTGGTGGTGGTGGTGGTGGCCAGGCGAGTGTTGCCTGCTGGTGGTGGTGGTGGTGGTGGTGGCCAGGGGAGTGTTGCCTGCTGGTGGTGGTGGTGGTGGCCAGGGGAGTGTTGCCTGCTGGTGGTGGTGGTGGTGGTGGTGGCCAGGCGAGTGTTGCCTGCTGGTGGTGGTGGCCAGGCGAGTGTTGCCTGCTGGTGGTGGTGGCCAGGCGAGTGTTGCCTGCTGGTGGTGGTGGTGGTGGCCAGGCGAGTGTTGCCTGCTGGTGGTGATGGTGGTGGTGGCCAGGGGAGTGTTGCCTGCTGGTGGTGGTGGTGGTGGTGGTGGCCAGGGGAGTGTTGCCTGCTGGTGGTGGTGGTAGTGGTGGTGGCCAGGCGAGTGTTGCCTGCTGGTGGTGGTGGCCAGGCGAGTGTTGCCTGCTGGTGGTGGTGGTGGCCAGGCGAGTGTTGCCTGCTGGTGGTGGTGGTGGCCAGGCGAGTGTTGCCTGCTGGTGGTGGTGGTGGCCAGGCGAGTGTTGCCTGCTGGTGGTGGTGGTGGTGGTGGTGTCCAGGGGAGTGTACTCACCTAGTTGTACTCACCTAGTTGTGTTTGCGGGGGTTGAGCTCTGGCTCTTTGGTCCCGCCTCTTAACCGTCAATCAACAGGTGTACAGATTCCTGAGCCTATCGGGCTCTGTCATATCTACACTTGAAACTATGTATGGAGTCAGCCTCCACCACATCACCCCCTAATGCATTCCATTTGTCAACCACTCTGACACTAAAAAAGTTCTTTCTAATATCTCTGTGGCTCATTTGGGCACTCAGTTTCCACCTGTGTCCCCTTGTACGTGTTCCCCTTGTGTTAAATAGACTGTCTTTATCTACCCTATCAATCCCCTTCAGAATCTTGAATGTGGTGATCATGTCCCCCCTAACTCTTCTGTCTTCCAGCGAAGTGAGGTTTAATTCTCGTAGTCTCTCCTCGTAGCTCATACCTCTCAGCTCGGGTACTAGTCTGGTGGCAAACCTTTGAACCTTTTCCAGTTTAGTCTTATCCTTGACTAGATATGGACTCCATGCTGGGGCTGCATACTCCTGGATTGGCCTGACATATGTGGTATACAAAGTTCTGAATGATTCTTTACACAAGTTTCTGAATGCCGTTCGTATGTTGGCCAGCCTGGCATATGCCGCTGATGTTATCCGCTTGATATGTGCTGCAGGAGACAGGTCTGGCGTGATATCAACCCCTAAGTCTTTTTCCTTCTCTGACTCCTGAAGAATTTCCTCTCCCAGATGATACCTTGTATCTGGCCTCCTGCTCCCTACACCTATCTTCATTACATTACATTTGGTTGGGTTAAACTCTAACAACCATTTGTTCGACCATTCCTTCAGCTTGTCTAGGTCTTCTTGAAGCCTCAAACAGTCCTCTTCTGTCTTAATCCTTCTCATAATTTTAGCATCGTCCGCAAACATTGAGAGAAATGAATCGATACCCTCCGGGAGATCATTTACATATATCAGAAACAAGATAGGACCGAGTACAGAGCCCTGTGGGACTCCACTGGTGACTTCACGCCAATCGGAGGTCTCACCCCTTACCATAACTCTCTGCTTCCTATTGCTTAGATACTCCCTTATCCACTGGAGCACCTTACCAGCTACACCTGCCTGTCTCTCCAGCTTATGTACCAGCCTCTTATGCGGTACTGTGTCAAAGGCTTTCCGACAATCCAAGAAAATGCAGTCCGCCCAGCCCTCTCTTTCTTGCTTAGTCTTTGTCACCTGATCGTAGAATTCTATCAAGCCTGTAAGGCAAGATTTACCCTCCCTGAATCCATGTTGGCGATTTGTCACGAAGTCCCTTCTCTCCAGATGTGTAACCAGGTTTTTTCTCACGATCTTCTCCATCACCTTGCATGGTATACAAGTCAAGGACACTGGCCTGTAGTTCAGTGCCTCTTGCCTATCACCCTTTTTGTATATTGGGACCGCATTCGCCGTCTTCCATATTTCTGGTAGGTCTCCCGTCTCTAGTGACTTACTATACACTATGGAGAGTGGCAAGCAAAGTGCCTCTGCACACTCTTTCAGTACCCATGGTGAGATCCCATCTGGACCAACAGCCTTTCTAACATCCAGATCCAGCAGGTGTCGCTTGACCTCCTCTCTCGTAATTTCGAACTCCTCCAAGGCTGCCTGGTTTACCTTCCTTTCTCCTAGCACAGTGACCTCACCCTGTTCTATTGTGAAGACCTCCTGGAACCTCTTGTTGAGTTCCTCACACACCTCTCTGTCATTCTCTGTATACCTGTCCTCGCCTGTTCTAAGTTTCAATACCTGTTCTTTCACTGTTGTTTTCCTTCTGATGTGCCTGTGGAGTAGCTTTGGTTCAGTCTTGGCTTTGTTTGCTATATCATTTTCAAAACTTTTCTCTCCTTCTCTTCTCACCCTGACGTACTCATTCCTGGTTCTCTGGTATCTCTCTCTGCTTTCTGGTGTTCTGTTATTCCGGATAGTGTTGCCTGCTGGTGGTGGTGGTGGTGGTGGTGGCCAGGGGAGTGTTGCCTGCTGGTGGTTGTGGTGGTGGTGGCCAGGCGAGTGTTGCCTGCTGGTGGTGGTGGCCAGGCGAGTGTTGCCTGCTGGTGGTGGTGGTGGTGGTGGTGGTGGTGGCCAGGGGAGTGTTGCCTGATGGTGGTGGTGGTGGTGGTGGCAAGGCGAGTGTTGCCTGCTGGTGGTGGTGGCCAGGGGAGTGTTGCCTGCTGGTGGTGGTGGTGGTGGTGGCCAGGCGAGTGTTGCATGCTGGTGGTGGTGGTGGCCAGGCGAGTGTTGCCTGCTGGTGGTGGTGGCCAGGCGAGTGTTGCCTGCTGGTGGTGGTGGTGGCCAGGCGAGTGTTGCCTGCTGGTGGTGGTAGTGGCCAGGCGAGTGTTGCCTGCTGGTGGTGGTGGTGGCCAGGCGAGTGTTGCCTGCTGGTGGTGGTGGTGGCCAGGCGAGTGTTGCCTGCTGGTGGTGGTGGCCAGGCGAGTGTTGCCTGCTGGTGGTGGTGGCCAGGCGAGTGTTGCCTGCTGGTGGTGGTGGTGATGGCCAGGCGAGTGTTGCCTGCTGGTGGTGGTGGCCAGGCGAGTGCTGCCTGCTGGTGGTGGTGGTGGCCAGGCGAGTGTTGCCTGCTGGTGGTGGTGGTGACCAGGCGAGTGTTGCCTGCTGGTTGTGGTGGCCAGGCGAGTGTTGCCTGCTGGTGGTGGTGGCCAGACGAGTGTTGCCTGCTGGTAGTGGTGGCCAGGCGAGTGTTGCCTGCTGGTGGTGGTGGTGGCCAGGCGAGTGTTGCCTGCTGGTGGTGGTGGCCAGGCGAGTGTTGCCTGCTGGTGGTGGTGGTGGCCAGGCGAGTGTTGCCTGCTGGTGGTTGTGGCCAGGCGAGTGTTGCCTGCTGGTGGTGGTGGTGGCCAGGCGAGTGTTGCCTGCTGGTGGTGGTGGCCCGGCGAGTGTTGCCTGCTGGTGGTGGTGGCCAGGCGAGTGTTGCCTGCTGGTGGTGGTGGTCAGGCGAGTGTTGCCTGCTGGTGGTGGTGGCCAGGCGAGTGTTGCCTGCTGGTGGTGGTGGTCAGGCGAGTGTTGCCTGCTGGTGGTGGTGGCCAGGCGAGTGTTGCCTGCTGGTGGTGGTGGTGGCCAGGCGAGTGTTGCCTGCTGGTGGTGGTGGTGGCCAGGCGAGTGTTGCCTGCTGGTGGTGGTGGCCAGGCGTGTGCTGCCTGCTGGTGGTGGTGGTGGCCAGGCGAGTGTTGCCTGCTGGTGGTGGTGGTGGCCAGGCGAGTGTTGCCTGCTGGTGGTGGTGGCCAGGCGAGTGTTGCCTGCTGGTGGTGGTGGTCAGGCGAGTGTTGCCTGCTGGTGGTTGTGGTCAGGCGAGTGTTGCCTGCTGGTGGTGGTGGCCAGGCGAGTGTTGCCTGCTGGTGGTGGTGGTGGCCAGGCGAGTGTTGCCTGCTGGTGGTGGTGGTGGCCAGGCGAGTGTTGCCTGCTGGTGGTGGTGGTGGCCAGGGGAGTGTTGCCTGCTGGTGGTGGTGGCAAGGCGAGTGTTGCCTGCTGGTGGTGGTGGCCAGGCGAGTGTTGCCTGCTGGTGGTGGTGGTCAGGCGAGTGTTGCCTGCTGGTGGTGGTGGCCAGGCGAGTGTTGCCTGCTGGTGGTGGTGGTGGCTAGGCGAGTGTTGCCTGCTGGTGGTGGTGGCCAGGCGAGTGTTGCCTGCTGGTGGTGGTGGTGGCCAGGCGAGTGTTGCCTGCTGGTGGTGGTGGTGGCCAGGCGAGTGTTGCCTGCTGGTGGTGGTGGTGGCCAGGCGAGTGTTGCCTGCTGGTGGTGGTGGCCAGGCGAGTGTTGCCTGCTGGTGGTGGTGGCCAGGCGAGTGTTGCCTGCTGGTGGTGGTGGCCAGGCGAGTGTTGCCTGCTGGTGGTGGTGTTGGTGGTGGCCAGGCGAGTGTTGCCTGCTGGTGGTGGTGGTGGCCAGGCGAGTGTTGCCTGCTGGTGGTGGTGGTGGCCAGGCGAGTGTTGCCTGCTGGTGGTGGTGGTGGCCAGGCGAGTGTTGCCTGCTGGTGGTTGTGGCCAGGCGAGTGTTGCCTGCTGGTGGTGGTGGTGGTGGCCAGGCGAGTGTTGCCTGCTGCTGGTGGTGGTGGCCAGGCGAGTGTTGCCTGCTGGTGGTGGTGGTGGAAAGGCGAGTGTTGCCTGCTGGTGGTGGTGGCCAGGCGAGTGTTGCCTGCTGGTGGTGGTGGCCACGCGAGTGTTGCCTGCTGGTGGTGGTGGCCAGGCGAGTGTTGCCTGCTGGTGGTGGTGGTGGCCAGGCGAGTGTTGCCTGCTGGTGGTGGTGGCCAGGCGAGTGTTGCCTGCTGGTGGTGGTGGTGGCCAGGCGAGTGTTGCCTGCTGGTGGTGGTGGCCAGGCGAGTGTTGCTTGCTGGTGGTGGTGGTGGTGGACAGGCGAGTGTTGCCTGGTGGTGGTGGTGGTGGTGGTGGTGGGGGTGGCCAGGCGAGTGTTGCCTGCTGGTGGTGGGGGTGGCCAGGCGAGTTTTGCCTGCTGGTGGTGGTGGCCAGGCGAGTGTTGCCTGCTGGTGGTGGTGGTGCACAGGTGAGTGTTGCCTGCTGATGGTGGTGGTGGTGGACAGGCGAGTGTTGCCTGCTGGTGGTGGTGGCCAGACGAGTGTTGCCTGCTGGTGGTGGTGGTGGACAGGCGAGTGTTGCCTGGTGGTGGTGGTGGTGGCCAGGCGAGTGTTGCCTGCTAGTGGTGGTAGTGGTGGCCAGGCGAGTCTTGCCTGCTGATGGTGGTGGCCAGGCGAGTGTTGCCTGCTGGTGGTGGTGGTGGTGGACAGGCGAGTGTTGCCTGGTGGTGGTGGTGGTGGTGGTGGTGGTGGTGGTGGTGGTGGCCAGGCGAGTGTTGCCTGCTGGTGGTGGGGGTGGCCAGGCGAGTGTTGCCTGCTGGTGGTGGTGGCCAGGCGAGTGTTGCCTGCTGGTGGTGGTGGTGGTGGACAGGCGAGTGTTGCCTGCTGGTGGTGAGGGTGGCCAGGCGAGTGTTGCCTGCTGGTGGTGGTGGCCAGACGAGTGTTGCCTGCTGGTGGTGGTGGTGGCCAGACGAGTGTTGCCTGCTGGTGGTGGTTTTGGTGGTGGCCAGGCGAGTGTTGCCTGCTGGTGGTGGTGGCGGTGGCCAGGCGAGTGTTGCCTGCTGGTGGTGGTGGTGATGCGAGTGTTGCCTGCTGGTGGTGGTGGTGGTGGACAGGCGAGTGTTGCCTGCTGGTGGTGGGGGTGGCCAGGCGAGTGTTGCCTGCTGGTGGTGGTGGCCAGACGAGTGTTGCCTGCTGGTGGTGGTGGTGGCCAGACGAGTGTTGCCTGCTGGTGGTGGTTTTGGTGGTGGCCAGGCGAGTGTTGCCTGCTGGTGGTGGTGGCGGTGGCCAGGCGAGTGTTACCTGCTGGTGGTGGTAGTGATGCGAGTGTTGCCTGCTGGTGGTGGTGGTGGCCAGGCGAGTTTTGCCTAATGGTGGTGGTGGCCAGGCGAGTGTTGCCTGCTGGTGGGGGCCAGGCGAGTGTTGCCTGCTGGTGGTGGTGGTCAGGCGCGTGTTGCCTGCTGGTGGTGGTGGTGGCCAGGCGAGTGTTGCCTGCTGGTGGTGGTGGTGGTGGTGGCCAGGCGAGTGTTGCCTGCTGTTGGTGGTGGCCTTGCGAGTGTTGCCTGCTGGTGGTGGTGGTGGCCAAGCAAGTGTTGCCTGCTGGTGGTGGTGGTCAGGCGAGTGTTGCCTGCTGGTGGTGGTGGCCTGGCGAGTGTTGCCTGCTGGTGGTGGTGGTCAGGCGAGTGTTGCCTGCTGGTGGTGGTGGCCAGGCGAGTGTTGCCTGCTGGTGGTGGTGGCCTGGCGAGTGTTGCCTGCTGGTGTTGGTGGCCAGGCGAGTGTTGCCTGCTGGTGGGGGCCAGGCGAGTGTTGCCTGCTAGTGGTGGTGACCAGGCAAGTGTTGCCTGCTGGTGGGGGCCAGGCGAGTGTTGCCTGCTGGTGGTGGTGGACAGGAGAGTGTTGCCTGCTGGTGGTGGTGGTGGCCAGGCGAGTGTTGCCTGCTGGTGGTGGTGGTGGTGGCCAGGCGAGTGTTGCCTGCTGGTGGAGGTGGTGGCCAGGCGAGTGTTGCCTGCTGGTGGTGGTGGCCAGGCGAGTGTTGCCTGCTGGTGGTGGTGTTGGCCAGGCGAATGTTGCCTGCTGGTGGTGGTTGTGGCCAAGCGAGTGTTGCCTGCTGGTGGTGGTGGTGGCCAGGCGAGTGTTGCCTGCTGGTGGTGGTGGTGGCATGGCGAGTGTTGCCTGCTGGTGGTGGTGGTCAGGCGAGTGTTGCCTGCTGGTGGTGGTGGTCAGGCGAGTGTTGCCTGCTGGTGGTGGTGGTGGCCAAGCGAGTGTTGCCTGCTGGTGGTGGTGGCCAGGCGAGTGTTGGCTGCTGGTGGTGGTGGTGGCCAGGCGAGTGTTGCCTGCTGGTGGTGGTGGTGGCCAGGCGAGTGTTGCCTGCTGGTGGTGGTGGTCAGGCGAGTGTTGCCTGCTGGTGGTGGGGGTCAGGCGAGTGTTGCCTGCTGGTGGTGGTGGCCAGGCGAGTGTTGCCTGCTGGTGGTGGTGGCCAGGCGAGTGTTGCCTGCTGGTGGTGGTGGTGGCCAGGCGAGTGTTGCCTGCTGGTGGTGGTGGTGGCCAGGCGAGTGTTGCCTGCTGGTGGTGGTGGCCAGGCGAGTGTTGCCTGCTGGTGGTGGTGGCCAGGCGAGTGTTGCCTGCTGCTGGTGGTGGTGGCCAGGCGAGTGTTGCCTGCTGCTGGTGGTGGTGGCCAGGCGAGTGTTGCCTGCTGGTGGTGGTGGCCAGGCGAGTGTTGCCTGCTGGTGGTGGTGGCCAGGCGAGTGTTGCCTGCTGGTGGTGGTGGCCAGGCGAGTGTTGCCTGCTGGTGGTGTTGGTGGTGGTGGTGGCCAGGCGAGTGTTGCCTGCTGGTGGTGGTGGTGGTGGATGTGGCCAGGCGAGTGTTGCCTGCTGGTGGTGGTAGTGGTGGATGTGGTCAGGCGAGTGTTGCCTGCTGGTGGTGGTGGTGGCCAGGCGAGTGTTGCCTGCTAGTGCTGGTGGTGGTGGTGGTGGCCAGGCGAGTGTTGCCTTCTGGTGATGGTGGTGGCCAGGCGAGTGTTGCCTGCTGGTGGTGGTGGTGGCCAGGCGAGTGTTGCCTGCTGGTGGTGGTGGTGGCCAGGCGAGTGTTGCCTGCTGGTGGTGGTGGTGGCCAGGCGAGTGTTGCCTGTTCGTGGTGGTGGTGGCCAGGCGAGTGTTGCCTGCTGGTGGTGGTGGTGGCCAGGCGAGTGTTGCCTGCTGGTGGTGGTGGTGGCCAGGCGAGTGTTGCCTGCTGGTGGTGGTGGTGGCCTGGCGAGTGTTGCCTGCTGGTGGTGGTGGCCAGGCGAGTGTTGCCTGCTGGTGGTGGTGGTCAGGCGAGTGTTGCCTGCTGGTGGTGGTGGTCAGGCGAGTGTTGCCTGCTGGTGGTGGTGGCCAGGCGAGTGTTGCCTGCTGGTGGTGGTGGCCAGGCGAGTGTTGCCTGCTGGTGGTGGTGGTGGCCAGGCGAGTGTTGCCTGCTGGTGGTGGTGGTGGCCAGGCGAGTGTTGCCTGCTGGTGGTGGTGGCCCGGCGAGTGTTGCCTGCTGGTGGTGGTGGCCAGGCGAGTGTTGCCTGCTGCTGGTGGTGGTGGCCAGGCGAGTGTTGCCTGCTGCTGGTGGTGGTGGCCAGGCGAGTGTTGCCTGCTGGTGGTGGTGGCCAGGCGAGTGTTGCCTGCTGGTGGTGGTGGCCAGGCGAGTGTTGCCTGCTGGTGGTGGTGGCCAGGCGAGTGTTGCCTGCTGGTGGTGGTGGCCAGGCGAGTGTTGCCTGCTGGTGGTGGTGGTGGCCTGGCGAGTGTTGCCTGCTGGTGGTGGTGGCCAGGCGAGTGTTGCCTGCTGGTGGTGGTGGTCAGGCGAGTGTTGCCTGCTGGTGGTGGTGGTCAGGCGAGTGTTGCCTGCTGGTGGTGGTGGCCAGGCGAGTGTTGCCTGCTGGTGGTGGTGGCCAGGCGAGTGTTGCCTGCTGCTGGTGGTGGTGGCCAGGCGAGTGTTGCCTGCTGGTGGTGGTGGCCAGGCGAGTGTTGCCTGCTATGGTGGTGGCCAGGCGAGTGTTGCCTGCTGGTGGTGGTGGCCAGGCGAGTGTTGCCTGCTGGTGGTGGTGGCCAGGCGAGTGTTGCCTGCTGGTGGTGTTGGTGGTGGTGGTGGCCAGGCGAGTGTTGCCTGCTGGTGGTGGTGGTGGTGGATGTGGCCAGGCGAGTGTTGCCTGCTGGTGGTGGTAGTGGTGGATGTGGCCAGGCGAGTGTTGCCTGCTGGTGGTGGTGGTGGCCAGGCGAGTGTTGCCTGCTAGTGCTGGTGGTGGTGGTGGTGGCCAGGCGAGTGTTGCCTGCTGGTGATGGTGGTGGCCAGGCGAGTGTTGCCTGCTGGTGGTGGTGGTGGCCAGGCGAGTGTTGCCTGCTGGTGGTGTTGGTGGCCAGGCGAGTGTTGCCTGCTGGTGGTGGTGGTGGCCAGGCGAGTGTTGCCTGTTCGTGGTGGTGGTGGCCAGGCGAGTGTTGCCTGCTGGTGGTGGTGGTGGCCAGGCGAGTGTTGCCTGCTGGTGGTGGTGGTGGCCAGGCGAGTGTTGCCTGCTGGTGGTGGTCGTGGCCAGGGTCGTGCTGTCTGCTGGTCTTCTTTTTGTTCTAGACTCTGCCACTCTGAACAAAAAGTTGCACTCAGCACTGGCTATGGTGATCCCGTAGTGGACTCACCTGGCATAGGAGACGTGCGAGTAAAGACGGTTGCACAGACTGTTGGCGCAGCTATATGCTCCGTATTTTATATTTTCACTTCGAAGTGCCATTCAAAATATTTTCCATATAAGAAATTTAAATTATTAACTGTATTCACATAAATCGCAGTAACGTGATATATCGAATGAACAAATCCACGTGTATGACTGTAGCACGTCTGGGAGCATCCAGCGCATAGGTTCGAATCCTTATCAATGCCCTTGTGTATTTCGTCATTAAAGGTATTTTTAGGAAGTATTGTTTATCCGGTTTTCCTCTTTACCCTTATCTTGTCTTGACAATAGTTGAGCTGAATTTACTCAGTAAATTGATACACTTATACAATGAGCTGTGTCATGACTAAACACAGTATTACGCTGTGGGGGCGCGGTGTGGGGGCGCGGTGTGGGGGCGCGGTGTGGAGGCGCGCTGTGGGGCCGCGCTGTGGGGGCGTGCTGTGGGGCCGCGCTGTGGGGCCGCGCTGTGGGGGCGCGCTGTGGGGCCGCGCTGTGGGGGCGCGCTGTGGGGCCGCGCTGTGGGGGCGCGCTGTGGGCGAGGGCAGTGACACACCAGACACGGCTGGCATTCTTCTGAGGCGGTGAGGTCTGGACGGACGGTAGGCCTCGTTGCGGCGTGTTGCTGGCACCAGGACGCCGTTATGTCGGCAGCAGTTTATTAGAGCCCCGACTGTGTGCTGATAATATTGACTGTTTAGAGACTCCAGCACCTCCATTGTGTGTGTGTCTTGCTCCTGGAGCCTGCTAGAGGAGCCTCCTACAGGAGCCTGCTACAGGAGCCTGCTCCCAGAGCCTGCTCCCGGAGCCTGCTCCCGGAGCAGGCTCCCGTAGCCTGCTGGCGGAGCCTGCAACCAGAGCCTTCAGCACTCTGGTCAAGGTGCAGAAAAAGCGAGTGACTGCAGGCCGGTAGAGGAATGACGAGATGACCACATCACACATCAGAGTGAAGGAACGACGATTGATTTGATTGTTGCGGCCGGAGGCGGCTAGTTTATTGTGCACCCCATACCCATCCTGTGAGCGGTAGCGCAAAAAGCATTACAGAGGGGACAAAAGGTCTTTATTAGACCTCATCTTAGATTATTACTTAAACAATTTCATCTATCCTTCACACCTTATAATTACATGTCAGCTAGTTACAGAGAAAGTGCTATTTTAAGAGCTATATATTTACAGTAAGTCATTATACATTAATGGTAGGTCTTATCGCTAATACATAATCGTTTGACCAATGGAGATATTACAGAGTCATAGGGTAGCTTCTGTTTATTATTAGTCTTAACAATACACTACTTTTTTCTTAATCTCATATGTCGTTTATCTACTGGAAGCGAAATATAGATACAGTGCAAGGAGTTCAGGTATTTGGCAGGTCGGCTTGTACAGGGATCTAGATGAAGTGAAGTATAAAGTGTTTGGACAAAGACGGACACACACTCGAACACTATATCTTGGATTGTAGTAAAATTGAACCATTTAGAGAAAAATCTAAACTCACGCTGTATGATATGGCAACCTATCTTATTACCAAGGATAAATTACCAGAAATGACGTCGTTTCGGTCCTGGACCATTATCAAGTTGCGATAATGGTCCAGGAGGGACCGAAATGCTGTCTTTTCATCACTTTCTGGTGTGTAGTTTGGTCATCATATCTTCAGCCACGTTATTGTGACCCATCGTCTGCACAGAAATGACGAATTTCTATACAATACATCGCATTTTGATGTATTATATCCCCCTCCCCCCCGAGGCCAAAATAATATACTCCAAATAACAGCTGCTCATAAAACTGCCGTGATATCCCGTCTTCTGTTCGTGGGTCCTCGAGTAAGTTAGGTTTGGGCAGTATCGTACATCTGTTTAGTGACTTTGGGCACACTAGAGAGAACTGTCCGCTGTTCCACCAGATTCCACTGCGCTCGGGGGATCCACCTTTGAGACTGGGGTATCTTTGGCAGTGGATGCAAGTAGTAGGGATGACACTCCAGCGACAAATAGAATTATTGGGTGCCATTTGTCGCTGGGGTGTCGGGGGTTCCAGAAATTTCCCACTACTCGCTAAACTGTCGGGTTTCCTGATAAGTTTCCCATTTGTCGCTAGACTGTCGAAATTTTTCAAAGACAATTCTCGAATAAAGTGTTCATAAAAGTTTGTTAAGAGTTCTTAGGGGGAAAATTCCAAATTTTCAGAGTTCAGTTTTATGAAAATATTTCAGAGTTCATATAATCATAGAAGTTTATTTACGAGTTTATGACCGAAATTGGATAAAGACCATTTTCAGAGAATATGTTCATAGAAGTTTTGTTAAGGAAAATAAACTTCTTAGCAGAAAGTTTTAGTTTTATACCCATTTACAGCTATTTCACCTGTAAAAGACTGAAAATTATTCAGAGACCATATGAAGATCGAAATTTACCGAAATTTAACAGATTATTTTAGACCCAAATATGACAAAGACCATTTTAGACCAAATAATTTCAAAGACCATATAAAACCGAAATGAGACCCAAATATTATTTTAGACCCAAATATTGTCAGAATCCAGTAAAAGGCCAAAATTAGTCAGAGTCCAGTTCATGACCAAAAATTAGTCAGAGTCCTGTTAATGGCCAAAAATATTCAGTCAATTTTCACACTAATTTTCATCAGAGTCTACCTTAAGACCTAAATCTGACAGAGTCCAGCTGTAAAACCGAAAATTAGTCAGAGTCCAGTAAAAAGACTAAAATTATTTACAGTCCAGTTGCAGACCAAATTCGCCAGAGTCCGTTTGAAGACCGATTTTCATCAGAGTCCACTTTGAGACCAAAATTCGTCCGAGTTTTAATCCTCCCTGAGTTCCTAACAGTTTATATAGATATAATTAATAAGCAGATATTTATTAAAAGTTCATCAGATATTAGCTCTTGGACCCAGCTCTTTGCATATCTAGGTATAGTCTCGCAACTATCAGCCAAAGTTTAGCACCAATTTCCAAGAAATTTTAAATCTCTGTATTTCAGACATAGTGTGAAATAGATTTAAACAATTACCAAACTCTAGCTCCTGTCCCCGCCTTAGTTCCCTGTCATAGTTTCATTACTAAAAGTCCAAAACCCCTAAAATTTTAAACCGCTGTATTTTGGACGTAGTAAAATACAATAATTTAGTTACCAAGCTCCAGGTTCTGTTCCTGCCATACTTTACTGTTACAACTCTGTCAATACCCATTCCATTTTCTCGAAATTTAAAACAGATATACTTCTAACTAAGTAAATAAAGAAAATTAGTGTTATTGAACTCAAGCTCTCGTCCCCTGCCTTAGCTCATTTGTACAAGTTCTTTATTATCAGACCAAATCCCCTGAGATTAAGGATCTCTACATTTCAGACCCTGTAAAATATATCAACAAGTAAATTACCGAGCTCCAATTCCTGTACTCCGTTTTAATCCCTCTCGTAACTTTGCTAATACCTAATAAATTTTCCTGAAATTTAAAGCAGATATACTTCTAACTAAATAAGCAAAGAAAAATAGTGTTACCAAACTCCAGCTTTTGTCCCTTTCCTTAGTTCATTCCTGTAAGTTCACTATATCCGCCCAAATCCCCTGAGATTAAAGATTGCTATATTTTAAATGTAGTAAAATAAATCAATACATTAAACGAGCTTCAACTCCCGTCCTCCGCCTTAGTTCAATGTTCATAAAAATTATTTCCAATCAAGACACTATCCAGTTTATCAAAACCAAACATACCGTCCTTCAATGCCCTTTTTTCACTCAGCTATATAAATAATCACTAACGAGCTAATATTCACACTGTCAGATCGCACCTTAAATTCAATACCTTTTGTTTACTCAACTAAGCAATAATTACACGGTCAAATCACGCCTTACCTTTTTCCTCCCTTACCTTCCCTCTCCCTTACCTTCCCCCTACTCATCTTGCATCTCACCCCCCTACTCGCCCTACATCTCGCCAATTCCCCAACTTCACCCAAACATCCCTCCCCTCCCCAGAATTTTAAGAAATTCAGCTCATATACTCATTATTCATATTCACTCCATATTTCTGTGTTCTTTGTCATGTTTTCATGTTCATCTCATGTTCTCTATACAACTTTTTATACTCATTATTTATGTTCACCAAGTTCATATTCCCCACATATTCACTGTTTATCTTATTCTCTTACATCTTCCATGTATTCTTTGTCATTTCCTCGCATGTTCACTGTGTTCAACACAATCTCTTACGTGTTCTTTATAATCAAATGTACAATTTTTTTCTTCCATTTAGTACAAATTTACCAAGACAAACTTTTCAAGTCAATTTTAATTGAAAGTATTCATCAATCAACTAAAAAATAGTCAGGAGTAACCTCGTTCAACCCTGTTCTTAACTAAAATAACCTTGTTTTCTTAGTTAAAAATAGTCATAGAAACTTTCCATCACAGTTCATAGCTAACTTTATCCATCGTCATTCAACTAAAAATAGTCATGTTCATCATTTCTTAACAGCCATTATGTTTCGTCAAGTAAGAAAAAATAGCCAAAGTTATCCATTTTTGTTCTTAACTAAAATTATTCGTCCCCTCAACTAAAAATAGTCAGATGTAACTTCTTTCAGCACTTTCTTAACCGCCATTATACTTCGTGGAGTAAGAAAAAATATCCAAGGACACACAGAGACATCAAAGACACTCTTCTAGTCATCAAGGACACACTCAGAGACACCAAAAATACTCTTTGAGACGTCAAAGACACTCTTTGATACATCAAAGACACACTCAAAGACGTCAAAATACTACTCATGACATCGAACGTTATTATCAGAGCTATCAAAAAGTTAATCTCAGTCATCAACGTTATTCTCTAAGACATCAAAAGTTATTTTCAGAGCCGTCTTAAGTTAATCTCAGTCATCAAAGTTGTTCTCTAAGTCTCCTTCGTGCATAAAAAGCTATTCACTAGCTCACCTTCATTCATCAGAGAAGCTTTCTAAGCCATCTTCGTTCATCAAAGTTATTCTCAGAGCCATCAACGTTATTCTCAGTCATCAAAAGTTATTCTCAAAGCCATCAAAAGTTATTCTTAGAGTCATCAAAGGTATTCTCTAACTCACCTTCGTTCATTAGAGAAGCTTTCTGAGACATCTTCATTCAACAAAGTTATTCTCTAAGACACCAAAAGTTATTCTCAGAGTCATCAAAGTTATTCTCAGAGCTATCAGGGTCAGTGAAGTCAGGGTTAGGGGGCATGGGTAAACTGAGTAAGGATGGAGAAAAGGCAGCGGGAGGACCGACCAGAGGCGGACGAGCAGGGTCCGGAGGAGGAAGAGGAACAAGAGGACGACGGGGGGACAACCGAGGGTCAAGGACAGCAGCAGGAGGGGCAGAAACCAGGGAGTGCACCTCAGCAACGGCAGCAACCGAGAGGGAAGCGGGAGGCAAAGAAACCTCCATAGCAGGAATAGCGCAACCACCGAAACAGGAGGGGATGGAGCGAGAGAGTCAGAGGTAGGGGGCGAGGAAGGAAGAAAACGAAGCCTTCTTATCTGCCGGGGAGGAGGAAGAAGATGAGCCAGGCTTTCGCTTCTGACTCAAAGAGACAGGCGTCCCAGCCACAATGTACTGGGCAATAGATTCAAGCATCTCAAACGGAGAAGAAGAACGAGAGCAAACAACACGATGGCTGATGGGAGAGTGATGGACATCAGCCCGCACATACAAGTGACATTGAGAGACAAGAGACAAGGAAAAGAATGGGAAGGAGGATCGGAGGGATACGAGGAAGAAGACACAGGAGATAAGACAGACTGTGTAGAAAGAAACGGAATCCCAGACAGAGAACCATGAGGTGAACCCTTCGGGACAGAACTTAAAGGAACAGAGGAGAAGGTGGTGGGTGCATCTGGGTCTAAGGCCTGGAAACGGTTGTGAGACTGAGGAAGGTGGGAAGGACGAGGAGAGGAAGAGGGCAACAAGCGAGCATAAGAGACACCAGCGAAAGGGGGGAGACGGTGAACTTGGCGCCTTGCCTCAGAAATGACAAACGTTCCCGGTGCTTCAAGTTGAGGACGGCTGCCTCAAGCTTGTATTGTATACACGCACGGGAGAAGGTAGGATGGGTCTCACCACAAATGAGGCAGCAAGCCCGGGAAGAAGTTCACTCCGACTTAGAGTGACCTTCGCCCCCACACATGGGACAGAGAGAGACAATACTGGAGCAGCGGAGGGCACCATGCCCAAACCTCCAGCACTTATTACAGAGCCGAGGAAAGGGAATGTACTCCTGGACGGAGCACCTGGCACCAGCAACAATGACAGAGGGCGGGAGGGTCCTACCATCAAAGGTAATCTTCACAACCTGAAGGGGCTGACGGCGATGACCACGAGGGGGACAAATAAACGTGTCTACCTGGAGGACAGAATGGCCCTGAGCTTCGAGGACATGCCGAATATTTTCATGATAGTCCTGTAGATTCCTAACACCGGTTGCAACATGGGGTGGGAGGAGAACAGTGTCCACACTAACATTGAACCGAGCGTTCTTAGAGACCCGAAAAAGGGTCTCGCCAAGGCAGGATAAGGCAGCCAAGTGGGTGGCTGCATCCTGAGAAGGAGCAGCAACGACACGTGTACCGAGACGGGAGGGGTTGAAAGTAACAAAGGCATCTACGGACTCAACTAGTGTCTATAAATGGAGAAATCGTCAGGAGGTGTAGAATCCAGAGGGAGGAGTTCAAAGTAATTGTCCCACGAAGCGGGACCAAACAAGGTTTGATTCGCATCAGTACGGGAAGGGATGAAGCGAGTGCAGCCGTGTCGAGGACGGCGTTGAAAACCCCCAGAGAAATATGGGTTAAAAGGCACAGTAGTCACAATGAGAGACTGAGCTGTGCCAGGGGACGAGGTGGTCACCAATGGGGGCTTGTGGCTCTATCCAACCACAGAGGAGGGAGGGGAGCCGAGTGGAGAAGTCAGGAGGGTGAAAGGATGAGCAAGGTCGGGGCCCAATGCAGCAGCGGCTACAGAGCCCAGTCTTCGAACACAGTCCGACTCGAGAGGTTGGTCGCCCACCCCACGAGCTGGAGAAGGTACAAGAGGAACAGAATTGGACATAAAGATGAGAGGAAAGACTTTCATTCACGAATATGCCCCCACACTCACCACGAAACTACAAATAGAGGAAAGGACACCCAACAAGAGACATGTTGCCGATCTTGTCAGGGGCCTCCTAGGGGTGCGTCGTGAGTATACGCCCCACAAACGCCACCTTAAGAACCGTCAGTCATTCGAGATCGGGTTGAGTAACAAAAGGAGGATTGACAATAAAGCGTCCCCTAACTCACGGTGTCAGGTACCACAATTCTACAGGTGCAAGAGTATGCCTCCTCAAACACCCGGGCGTAAAAATAGATGAATGCCAAAAGAATAATGAAAGCAGACAAAAGGCCGGCAGGAAATGATAATGAGGAGGAGAAGGGGGGGGGGGAGAAAACGAAGCATAAGGAAAATGAAAAGTTATCTGGCACAATTCTTGAGGACAGCTGCAGGAGCATAAGGGCACAAACGGACAGAGGACTGTCCCATGGAGCATCACACTCCAGCAGTCGCCCACCGAGCCTCCTCACTGCAACAACAGGCCAGATAGGTAGGTGGTATTTTAACAGAAGTGCAAGTTTGATATGAAAAGCTGAACTAATTACATTTGGGAGTGTTATTTAATGCCTGAAGATGTCTTAGAGAACAACATTGATGAACGAAGGAGAGTTTCTTTGGTTAACGATGGTGAGTTAGAGAATAGCTTTTTATGCACGAAGATGTCTTAGAAAAGAACTTTTATGACTGAGATTAACTTTTTGATATCGCCAAGTGGTGTCGTAACCCTTTTCCAGGTCAAAAAGGACGGCAACAACGGAGGTCTTCGCAGCAAAAGCAGTACGAATATAGACCTCCAAGTTCACCAGGACATCCGTTGTGCTGCGGCACTTGCGGAAACCAAATTGAGAAGGGGAGAGGAGGTGATAGTGTTCTAAGAACTACATCAGACGAACGTTAAGTATACGTTCAAAGAGTTTGCAGACGCAACTTGTGAGGGCAATAGGGCGGAAGTCCTTAGGATATGTCCCAAGAGACACTGGTTTCTGAACAGGGAGGACAACGGCAACGAGCCAGTCCTCAGGGACTGACGACGACTTCCAGACACGATTATACAGACTCAGTAAATACTGAGACGTGCACGGAGGGAGATGGTGAAGTCTCTCAAAGGGAATACCATCGGAGCCCGCCGCTGTAGAACCACAGAGGGCCAGGGCAGACTGAAATTCAGAGAGAGAGAAGGGATCATTATAGGGAAGGTTGAGATGAGTGCAGAAATCTAAAGGACGAGATTCAAGGACAGGTTTACGAAGAAGGAAAGATTGGGGAAGATGAGAACCAGAGCTAACAGAAAGAAAAGTGGGAACCCAGTTCGGTTGCGACCTGCAACAGGTCCGCCACAAGAGTATCACGGAGGTGAAGGACCGGCGAGACATCGGGAACGAACTTACCTGCTATCTTGCGTACATGCTTCCAGATCTGCAGCAGAGGAGTTTCGGACATAATGGTGAAAACATAAGACTTTCAACATTCACACTTAGTCCTACGGATGGTCCTATGGGCCACCCCACTCACCTTCCGAAACTAAAGAAAAGATTCAGCCATCTGCCAGCGGAAGTGTCTCTTCCAGGCTGCACGCTTACAGCGGATAGCCCAAGCACAGTCCACATTCTATCAGGGAATGAACTTCCGTGGTCCCTGAAAGGAAGAGCGAGGAATAGAGTGGAGGGCAGCGTCGATGACGGTGTCATGAAAAAGGAGGAGGGTGCGAGGGAGGGGCAGAATCGAGAGGTCAGAGAGAGCAACACGGAGGGTAAATAGGGTCCAGTCTGCCTTAGCAAACTGCCACCTTGGGAAGGAGACGGGAGGGTGAAAAGAGAAAAAGGTAATAAGGATGGGGAAATGGTCCTTGCGATGGAGGTCATCAAGTACCCGCCACGTGAAATCCAAGTAAAGAGACGACGAACAGAGAGAATGATCAAGACAGGAAAGGGTGCGAGTCCGAGCGTCCAAATGAGTGGGTTTACCAGAATTCAGAAGATACAGGGAAGAAGAGAGGATGAACGGTTCAAGAAGGCGACCCCGGGTGTTTGTGAGAACATCACACCGGAGGGTATGTCGACAATTGAAATCACCCAGCAGGAGCACAGACTCCAGCAAAGAGTCTAGTAGGTGTTTAAGATCGGGAAGAGAAAGTGGGACATTTGAGGGAGGTAAATGGAACAAACCGTGTACCATTTACGCACAAAGACACGTGCAGTAGAACATTGGAGAGGTAACAGTAAAAGTAAGGGGACGATGGGAACATCAGCACGAATCAAGATAGCAGAAGACGAACGGGCCCCAGCAAAAGCCGGGGGTGGGGGGAAGAGAAAGGAATAGTCATGGAAGCGACCAGGATGAGCACCAAGCATCGGCTCCTGGAAACAGACACAAAGGGGCGAAAATTGTGAAATCAGAAGTTGGAGTTCATGGAGATTGGCATAATATCGGCGAATATTCCACTGAAGAACAGACATCGACAAGAAGAGAACGGACAGCAACAGAGGAAAATGAAGAAACAAAGGTGAAAAAGGAACACAGCACGTTAAAGAAGCGCAGGATCATATTCTGTCCCAACTTCATTCTTTTGGCCTTCGTGGTAATCGCCTTCTCACTCTCCACAGCTTCCTCTCTCGTCGTTCCTTTCGAGTGAGGCTTGCTACCACTCTCTCTGCCTCTTTTCATCAATATGAAGGTGTGCCCCAAAGTGTTCTGAGCACTACTCTTTTTCTGGTTGCCCTCAATGGTCTCCTTTCCTCTCTTCCTTCTGGCGACTTCTCCGCTCTTTATGTCGTCGATCTTACCCTTTGCTGTCGGGGTGATGATTCGAATCTCCTTTGACGGCGGCTTCAACTTGTGATTGATGCCGTGTCGTCTTGGGCCACCGATCATGGCTTCAGGTTCTTTACGTCTAAGACTTATGCTATGACTTTTACTCGAAAGCATGCCGTTCATCGTCCCTCTTTGTCAATTTATGGTCAACCCCTTGTGTATAATGATTCCACTAAGCTTTTGGAGTTAATCTTTGACACTCGTTTGTCTTGGTCACCCCATATCTCTTACCTACGAGTTGAATGCTCTAAGGCCCTTTCCCACCTTAAGGGTTTGTCCCATACTTCTTGGGGAGCGGATAGGCGCACTCTCCTTGCTTTACATTCCTCTCTTCTCCTGTCTAAGCTCGATTATGGTTGCCCTGCTTACTCGTCTGCTTCTCCTTCTACTCTTCACCGTCTTGATGCTTTGCACCATACTGGGTTGCGCCTCAGTTCTGGTGCCTTTCGTTCGACTCCCGTCCTCAGTTTGTATGTTGACACTGGCTTCCTATCTCTCCAAGACCGCCATGATCGCTATTGTCTTCTCTATCTCGCGCGGTCCTTGCAACATCCTTCCTCTCGCTTCTGACATGCTTTAACTTTTAACCCTCCAGTGGTTCCTGTTCCTCTTCACCACCTCTCTCTTTCTGTCCGGTTATCTCGCTTACAGGATTCACTTTCAGTTCGTATTTCTAATATTTCTCCTCGTATTGTTCCTTCCTTGCCCCCGTGAAGAGTCCCCCCCCTTCCGAAGTTTTGTACATCCGTGACCCGCATCATTAAAGCTTTTACCCCTCCTACGGTTCTGAAACGCCTTTTCCTTGAGCACTTTTCTTCGCACTCCCGCTCCATTCCATCATCACCGATGGGTCTAAATCTGTGGACGGTGTAGGCTACTCTGTTGTTTTTCCTGACCGAACTTATCTATGTCGCCTACCTCCGGAGACAAGCATTTTTACAGCGGAGCTTTATGCTATTCTCTATGCTCTTCGTCTCCTGATTTCTCATTGTCATTCTTCCTTTGTTGTTGTCGTTGACTCTCGTAGTGCCCTCATTGCTCTCAGGTCCTTTAATCTGGTCCGTCCAGTGGTCGTCGAGATTCAGCATTGGCTGTTTCTTATTTGCAGTAAATTTAAGTCAGTTGAGTTTTGCTGGGTTCCCATTCATATTGGTGTCTCTTTCAATGAGCATGCGGATGCTGCCGCTAGGGAAGATGTTTGCTCTTGTCCCATCTCCCGTAAACGTATTCCTTATTCTGACTTTTACCCAGTTATTCATTCCTCCATCCTTAGTCGCTGGAAACAAACTGCGTACTCTTAAGAGCCGTGTGCTCTCGTGGCCGTCCTCCTACCACTGTAACCGGCGGTGGGAAACGGATCTGGTGAGGCTGCGTATTGGCCATACACACTTAACTGACGGTCACTTAATGGAGTGTCGTCCTGCTCCTTATTGGCCAAATTGCATTGTCTCTCTTACGGTCGTTCATATCCTTGTTGAGTGTCCTGACTTCCAGGACGAGCGTGTGACTTGCTTTCTGACCATCCCTCGTGGTCACTTGTCCCTCGATAGAATTCCTGGTGAATTGGATAATTTTGATATCATTCGCCTTATGTTTTTTTTTTGTTCTCGTATTGATCATAGTGATATTTAGCGCCCTCTGATAATTCCGCACATTTGACGGTGCTACATAGCCTTCCTGCAAGCAGGGCTACTGACCTGCGATGACTCATATACAACATTGCCATATATCATTGACAAGACTAATTATCAAAGCTAACTCCTATGCACTTTGCCTCACTTAAGGGAGTTGGTTATTATTATTGTGATTTCTGTGTGTACTGCAGTAAGGGCGAAGAGGTAGAACATCTGGTTGACAGAGCCTGGGTGCTTGGAGGGGAATTTAATGAAACCCCGATTGGGCTTCGGAGAAGCTTCGGGATCCTCGTGAAGGCAGTAGCACTCCAGGTTGCATTTCATTTTACCATGTCGTGGTACAGTTGACTACGGCGCATCCGGGAAAATCCTGTGCGCAGGTTCGAACCCTCATCACGCCCCTTGTTGATTTGTTCATATGATACATCACGTTATTGTGAATTCTGTGAGTACAGAACGATTTGCTTTGGTGTAAAGTGCTGAATATAAAATTATTATATGAATAGTGAGCATCCAAATACTCATGATACGTGAGTATAGCAACTCAGGAGTCTCTTCCCCGCCCGGGGATGGCACCCGGGGCCTGCAGTTGTGAGCCATCAGTAGGGTGTAATAGAGACTCGACAGCTGGCGCCGGACGAAGAGTTTTCTGTTGTTATCACAATCTGAGATAATATAACATTTAGAAAATTTATATTCCTCGGCAATATGTTTGTCTGAAAATTTCCACAAACAGACGCGCAATAAATTCTAAGAGGCAACAGTTTTTTTAATGAAAATGCCGACGGTAGTGTACGATATATACCGTACGTACTATATATTCTCTACTTACTATATATATTGTACGTACTGTATATACTGTACGGACTATATACACTGTACGGACTATATATACTGTGCGTACTATGTATATGTACTATAATGAATGTGATATATGAACATGGAAATTACATCCATCTCCAGGACTACAAATTGTATATATAGACAACAGAATATAATAAATAAAGTTGCAAATAAAAAGAAATGATACGAGGTTGAAGGAGACTGTATTAGTTGTTCCAGACTGTAAAGAACGGAGAGAACAGTGAGTGATCTTGACTTTCCATGCGAACTGAACTTCAAAGACTGTTCAAAACCTAAAGTGTTTTTCTAAACCAAAGCAAAGACGTATGAGCTGGTCCAATCATCGAGGAAACAAACATCAAACCAGTTTTCTGAGTGACTTTTATGTTCTCTGATATTTGAACGCAATTGTGTAGCGTAGCCAAGTGTGTTATTCCCGGGATATTAATCTTTACGGTCTGGCGAGTATATCCTGGTAAGCCAATGTTGTCACAACTCACAATTTTTCTTCATCGCCTGTGTAAGTTGAATTACTTTTCAGAATAGCACTAGCTTTTTCTCACTACTTGAGAATATATATGTATGTATACATATATATATATATATATATATATATATATATATATATATATATATATATATATATATATATTTATATATATATATATATATATATATATATATATATATATTATTAAATATGACCGAAAAAGTAAGATTAATAATTCTAACACGAATTTTCTCAATCTTTCGTACATTACGCTTCACTGTTGGAGGTAAATCAAAAATCAATTCTCCAAAATTCATTTTTATTTCTAGTCTGACGCGACACGGGCGCGTTTCGTAAAACTTATTACATTTTCAAAGATTTTAGTTCACAAATACACAACTGATTAGAACTTACGTATCTCCGATTTTATATCTACATTTGAGTGAGGTGGGAGGGGTGATGTGGCATTAACACAAGACAGAACAAGAGGGGATATTAATAGGGTATTAAAAGTATCAACACAAGACAGAACACAAACAATGGGTATTGAATAGAAGAGTTTGTAGAAAGCCTATTGGTCCATATTTCTTGATGCTTCTATATTGGAGCGGAGTCTTGAGGTGGGTAGAATATAGTTGTGCAATAATTGGCTGTTGATTGCTGGTGTTGACTTCTTGATGTGTAGTGCCTCGCAAACGTCAAGCCGCCTGCTATCGCTGTATCTATCGATGATTTCTGTGTTGTTTACTAGGATTTCTCTGGCGATGGTTTGGTTGTGGGAAGAGATTATATGTTCCTTAATGGAGCCCTGTTGCTTATGCATCGTTAAACGTCTAGAAAGAGATGTTGTTGTCTTGCCTATATACTGGGTTTTTTGGAGCTTACAGTCCCCAAGTGGGCATTTAAAGGCATAGACGACGTTAGTCTCTTTTAAAGCGTTCTGTTTTGTGTCTGGAGAGTTTCTCATGAGTAGGCTGGCCGTTTTTCTGGTTTTATAGTAAATCGTCAGTTGTATCCTCTGATTTTTGTCTGTAGGGATAACGTTTCTATTAACAAAATCTTTCAGGACCCTTTCCTCCGTTTTATGAGCTGTGGAAAAGAAGTTCCTGTAAAATAGTCTAATAGGGGGTATAGGTGTTGTGTTAGTTGTCTCTTCAGAGGTTGCATGGCTTTTCACTTTCCTTCTTATGATGTCTTCGATGAAACCATTGGAGAAGCCGTTATTGACTAGGACCTGCCTTACCCTACAGAGTTCTTCGTCGACTTGCTTCCATTCTGAGCTGTGGCTGAGAGCACGGTCGACATATGCGTTAACAACACTCCTCTTGTACCTGTTAGGGCAGTCGCTGTTGGCATTTAGGCACATTCCTATGTTTGTTTCCTTAGTGTAGACTGCAGTGTGGAAACCTCCGCCCTTTTCCATGACTGTTACATCTAGAAAGGGCAGCTTTCCATCCTTTTCCATCTCGTAAGTGAAACGCAGCACGGAACTCTGCTCAAATGCCTCCTTCAGCTCCTGCAGATGTCTGACATCAGGTACCTGTGTAAAAATGTCGTCAACATACCTACAGTATATGGCCGGTTTCAAGTTCGTGTCGACTAAGACTTTTTGCTCGATGGTACCCATGTAGAAGTTTGCAAACAGGACACCTAGGGGAGAACCCATGGCGACCCCATCTACTTGCTTATACATGTGCCCATCCGGGCTCAAGAAGGGTGCCTCTTTAGTACAAGCTTGGAGTAGTTTCCTCAGAATATTTTCTGGCATGTCAAGAGGAGTACAGGCTGGATCACGATACACTCTGTCGGCTATCATTCCGATTGTCTCGTCCACAGGTACGTTGGTAAACAGCGATTCTACGTCCAACGAGGCTCTTATCCCTGTGGCCCGTGTGCCCCGCAGTAAGTCAACAAATTCCTTTGGAGACTTCAGGCTGAGGGCGCAAGGAACATAAGGAGTCAGCAGGCCGTTGAGTCGCTTCGCCAGTCTGTACGTGGGTGTGGGTATCTGGCTAATGATTGGCCGAAGTGGGTTTCCAGGCTTGTGCGTCTTGACATTGACAGAAAATATTCTGAGGAAACTACTCCAAGCTTGTACTAAAGAGGCACCCTTCTTGAGCCCGGATGGGCACATGTATAAGCAAGTAGATGGGGTCGCCATGGGTTCTCCCCTAGGTGTCCTGTTTGCAAACTTCTACATGGGTACCATCGAGCAAAAAGTCTTAGTCGACATGAACTTGAAACCGGCCATATACTGCAGGTATGTTGACGACATTTTTACACAGGTACCTGATGTCAGACATCTGCAGGAGCTGAAGGAGGCATTTGAGCAGAGTTCCGTGCTGCGTTTCACTTACGAGATGGAAAAGGATGGGAAGCTGCCCTTTCTAGATGTAACAGTCATGGAAAAGGGCGGAGGTTTCCACACTGCAGTCTACACTAAGGAAACAAACATAGGAATGTGCCTAAATGCCAACAGTGACTGCCCTGACAGGTACAAGAGGAGTGTTGTTAACGCATATGTCGACCGTGCTCTCAGCCACAGCTCAGAATGGAAGCAAGTCGACGAAGAACTCTGTAGGGTAAGGCAGGTCCTAGTCAATAACGGCTTCTCCAATGGTTTCATCGAAGACATCATAAGAAGGAAAGTGAAAAGCCATGCAACCTCTGAAGAGACAACTAACACAACACCTATACCCCCTATTAGACTATTTTACAGGAACTTCTTTTCCACAGCTCATAAAACGGAGGAAAGGGTCCTGAAAGATATTGTTAATAGAAACGTTATCCCTACAGACAAAAATCAGAGGATACAACTAACGATTTACTATAAAACCAGAAAAACGGCCAGCCTACTCATGAGAAACTCTCCAGACACAAAACAGAACGCTTTAAAAGAGACTAACGTCGTCTATGCCTTGAAATGCCCACTTGGGGACTGTAAGCTCCAAAAAACCCAGTATATAGGCAAGACAACAACATCTCTTTCTAGGCGTTTAACGATGCATAAGCAACAGGGCTCCATTAAGGAACATATAATCTCTTCCCACAACCAAACCATCGCCAGAGAAATCCTATTAAACAACACAGAAATCATCGATAGATACAGCGATAGCAGGCGGCTTGACGTTTGCGAGGCACTACACATCAAGAATTCAACACCAGCAATCAACAGCCAATTATTGCACAACTATATTCTACCCACCTCAAGACTCCGCACCAATATAGAAGCATCAAGAAATATGGACCAATAGGCTTTCTACAAACACTTCTATTCAATACCCATTGTTTGTGTTCTGTCTTGTGTTGATACCTTTAATACCCTATTAATATCTCCTCTTGTTCTGTCTTGTGTTAATGCCACATCACCCCTCCCACCTCACTCAAATGTAGATATAAAATCGGAGATACGTAAGTTCTAATAAGTTGTGTATTTGTGAACTAAAGTCTTTGAAAATGTAATAAGTTTTACGAAATGCGCCCGTGTCGCGTCAGACTAGAAATAAAAATGAATTTTGGAGAATTGATTTTTGATTTACCTCCAACAGTGAAGCGTAATGTACGAAAGATTGAGAAAATTCGTGTTAGAATTATTAATCTTACTTTTTCGGTCATATTTAATAATATATGTCTACAGGAAAGACTGCTACCAAAATATACTAATATATATATATATATATATATATATATATATATATATATATATATATATATATATATATATATATATATATATATATATATATATATATATATATATATATATATATATATATATATATATATATATATATATATATGCGAACAAGCCTGAATGGTCCCCAGGACAATATGCAACTGAAAACTAGTTAGTGATATATATATATATATATATATATATATATATATATATATATATATATATATATATATATATGTCGTACCTAATAGCCAGAACGCACTTCTCAGCCTACTATTCAAGGCCCGATTTGCCTAATAAGCCAAGTTTTCATGAATTAATGTTTTTTCGTCTACCTAACCTACCTAACCTAACCTAACCTAGCTTTTTTTGGCTACCTAACCTAACCTTACCTATAAATATAGGTTAGGTTAGGTTAGGTAGGGTTGGTTAGGTTCGGTCATATATCTACGTTAATTTTAACTCCAATAAAAAAAAATTGACCTCATACATAGAGAAAAGGGTTGCTTCATCATTTCATAAGAAAAAAATTATAGTAAATATATTAATTCAGGAAAACTTGGCTTATTAGGCAAATCGGGCCTTGAATAGTAGGCTGAGAAGTGAGTTCTGGCTACTAGGTACGACATATATATATATATATATATATATATATATGTCGTACCTAGTAGCCAGAACTCACTTCTATGCCTACTATGCAAGGCCCGATTTGCCTAATAAGCCAAGTTTTCCTGAATTAATATATTTTCTCTATTTTTTTCGTATGAAATGATAAAGCTACCCATTTCATTATGTATGAGGTCAATTTTTTGTTATTGGAGATAAAATTAACGTAGATATATGACCAAACCTAACCAACCCTACCTAACCTAACCTAACCTATCTTTATAGGTTAGGTTAGGGTAGGTAGCCGAAAAAGTTAGGTTAGGTTTGGTTAGGTAGGTTAGGTAGTCGAAAAACAATTAATTCATGAAAACTTGGCTTATTAGGCAAATCGGGCCTTGCATAGTAGGCTGAGAAGTGCGTTCTGGCTACTAGGTACGACATATATATATATATATATATATATATGTCGTACCTAGTAGCCAGAACTCACTTTTCAGCCTACTATGCAAGGCCCGATTTGCCTAATAAGCCTAGTTTTCATGAATTAATGTTTTTTCGTCTACCTAACCTACCTAACCTAACCTAACCTAACGTTTTCGGCTACCTAACCTAACCTAACCTATAAAGATAGGTTAGGTTAGGTTAGGTAGGGTTGGTTAGGTTCGGTCATATATCTACGTTAATTTTAACACCAATAAAAAAAAATTTACCTCATACATAATGAAATGGGTAGCTTTATCATTTCATAAGAAAAAAATTAGAGAAAATATATTAATTCAGTAAAATTTGGCTTATTAGGCAAATCGGGCCTTGCATAGTAGGCTGGGAAGTGAGTTCTGGCTACTAGGTACGACATATATATATATATATATATATATATATATATATATATATATATATATATATATATATATATGTCGTACCTAGTAGCCAGAACGCACTTCTCAGCCTACAATTCAGGGCCCGATTTGCCTAATAAGCCAAGTTTTCCTGAATTAATATATTTTCTCAAATTTTTTTCTTATGAAATGATGAAGCTGCCCATTTCGTTATGTATGAGGTCAATTTTTTTTATTGGAGTTAAAATTAACGTAGATATATGACCGAACCTAACCAACCCTACCTAACCTAACCTAACCTATCTTTATGGGTTAGGTTAGGTTAGGTAGCCGAAAAAGCTAGGTTAGGTTAGGTTAGGTAGGTTAGGTAGTCGAAAAACAATTAATTCATGAAAACTTGGCTTATTAGGCAAATCGGGCATTGCATAGTAGGCTGAGAAGTGCGTTCTGGCTACTAGGTACGACATATATATATATATATATATATATATATATGTCGTACCTAATAGCCAGAACGCACTTATCGGCCTACTATGCAAGGCCCGATTTGCCTAATAAGCCAAGTTTTCCTGAATTAATATATTTTCTCTAATTTTTTTCTTATGAAATGATAAATCTAACCTTTTCATTATGTATGAGGTCAATTTTTTTTATTGGAGTTTAAATTAACGTAGATATTTGACCAAACCTAACCAACCCTACCTAACCTAACCTAACCTATCTTTATAGGTTAGGTTAGGTTAGGTAGCGGAAAAAGTTAGGTTAGGTTTGGTTAGGTAGGTTAGGTAGTCGAAAAACAATTAATTCATGAAAACTTGGCTTATTAGGCAAATTGGGCCTTGCATAGTAGGCTGAGAAGTGAGTTCTGGCTACTAGGTACGACATATATATATATATATATATATATATATATATATATATATATATATATATATATATATATATATATATATATATATATATATATATATATATATATATATATATATATATATATATATATATATATGTCGTACCTAGTAGCCAGAACGCATTTCTCCGCCGACTATGCAAGTGTGGGACATTTGGGGCTTGAATCTGATTATTTAAATATTAATGTAGTAAATGAAATTACGAAGGACCACCCGCTTATATAGTAAAGAGGGAAACTGAGAATTTCTGATCATTAGATAATTCCTAAGATGAACCAGTAACTATGGATAAAATACTAGAGAATATGATCATAGAAATAATTAATGGGCTGTATAATTAAATGAATCAGACCCTCAAACACCTACATTGGGGGGTTATTACTGGAAGTCAGTACGTCCAGGAACTAGTGTGGTTCGTTCACTAATCCAAATTATAATAATCTAATCCTATGAATTATAGTGAAACTAATGTCATTACCATGAATGGGAACATAGATTATAAGTATAGTAATGATAGTCACAATAAACACATGTTAATCCAAAGAAATTCTGCACGTAAGTAATTTCCGAAATTTCATGAATTAATACAAAGAAATCTTAGCTTAATGATGATTCCTTTATGTAAGCCACGACGCTTCCTCTAATTCCCTGGGCTCGGCTGGCTGACGAATGGGATGGATTAACATGGGAGAAGGCGGCAGGGAGAATTCTTCTCACGTGCTGCAAAACAAATATTTACAGTAGCAACTAATTAAACTACTGAATCTCTATGTTCAAGAAATTAAGAGTTACAGGTGATAATAGGTAATAACCTGTGGTTTGGTGTTGGCATACGTCGTCACGGTCAATCACCCAGCTACTACACTACACTTTACCGGATGCATCAAATAAAGAGAAGATACTTAGCTAATATGGGCACTGTATAAGTTTTAAGATTGCCAAAATTCGCGTCCCAGGCTCTGGCTTCAGCCTATCCTGGATAATGGCGCGCTTCACTGGTCGGTCACGTGCAATCAGGAACCAGATTAAAAAGGTTCCTTATGTTACACCAGCACCAGTTGAAGATATTATCTGCAAGGTTGTTCACGCCTCACAGTGGCGACTTTTATCTGAGGATGAATAACGTCTACCCTGATGGCTGGGCAATGGCGTCTCCTCGTGAGCACGATACGGGTAGGTCTGCATCAGAGCTTCCCTCCACGTGTACTGGCGTGCCTCTCCTCACCCACGCCGCGTCTCGCGTTCATTAGACAAATTATTGTCATGAATATTAGTATTTCTCGCATTTGTGCTTGAAATGTTGAAGACTGGACGGGTTTATTATTTAGAAGAGGGAAATATTATTATTTGCCAATTTAGTGATAGTAAACGTATAAGGGAGAGGAATTAATGTCTCTCCATGGCATTCACTCGTGACGTTAACTTTTATTACTAGATAATCGCTATGACTCTAACGCTCTATTCGGCTTTTAGTTGGAGGTCAATTTATCTGTAATTAATTATCACACAGAATGCCTTGGTTATAGAGAATCGAATTTAATTCTCAGATACATTGGATATAATGTGTTTATTGTAAGGAAATCTGACGCAATACTGGCGTCGGGTGACGTGAGAATTCTAGCCTACTGCACAGATGAAATTATTAGTACATGCGAATTCTACGTGGTGTTACTTTTACTTACTACAATAATTAGTAGAGTTAGTAATAAGTAATGAGAATACAACAGTGTTGTATTCGGTGTTGGAAATTTCCAACATAACTCCGGGGGGAGGATTCTAGGGTCGTAGTGTACTGTGGAGTACTGACCTATCCCGAAGTGATATTAAGATTAGTGTATTAGTAGGTTAATATGTTAGTATGTTAGTACACACATAACGAACGTCCCGTATTTATCAAGGACTTACAAGAAACTTGAGTCTTGCTATTTACATGTCAAATGAAACATGTTATAGCCTACACAACAATTAAAGAATTGTTCTTAGTTGAGAACTATAATAGGCTTGTAGTTTCCTTTAGTGGAAACATTTATTAAATATTGAAACATTAACTGATTAAGTTATCGGTAATGAGGAACACTCTAAAGCTCACAATAAACTCAACAACTAGGGTCGCAGTGACATGTAATGGTGTATTACGTAGCTGCTGAATCGTAGGTAAACTCAGAATAAGTTCCTAAGAACTGATAACACTATTGTATGATTATACAGTAAAGTATTATTAGTCATTTAAAATCAAGGAGACTATGACACTACAGTAAGGTCACTGTCTAGGGTCGCTGTGACTTGTAACTATTGGGTTACTAGACAATAACATCACGCAGTATCACGATCACCCCAAATTCAAATGAGGAAATTGAATTTAATGTGCACTGCCGTACAGTAGTCATTCTGACTGATGGTACAACTAATTTGCTAACTAGCTAAAAATAATAGAAAAGTAGAGAACTGAAAAGTTTATTCATTAAATCAAGGAAAATTCTGAGTCGACAGTGAGATTGGTAGCCTAGTCATTCTGACTTATGAGCTAATTAAATGGCAGCTCATAGACTTGACACTGTAAACTGGTTGGTACGAAATCACCTTTACATGAATTTGAGTTTATTAAATCAGTCTCTATAAGTATAGTCAACTGTAATTAATAGTGAGTACAGATTAGGCTAGTACTCAGTTGACACTACTAAAGTCCCTAAACCTACCTAAATAAATGGTTTGAATTTCTAACCTACCTAAGTAAGGGACTAAGCTAATTGTGAGCAAAAATGTACTCGAATTAACATTGTGAGCAGTATTGAGCTCATTAACAGGTCGAGCTATAGTAAACTCGTGAACATGGTGAGCTGCAGTGAGCTCGTTAGCAGTGCTAACAGGGTGAGTTACAGTGAACTCGTCAACAGTGTTGACAGGGTGAGCTGCAGTGAGCTCGTTAGCAGTGCTAACAGGGTGAGTTCAGTGAACTCGTCAACAGTGTTGACAGGGTGAGCTACAGTGAGCTCGTTAGCAGTGCTAACAGGGTGAGTTCAGTGAACTCGAATTAACGAGGTGGAGTTTTGCATCATTCAATTATCATGACGAGCAGTGCTCGTGGCATGGGGAACATTAAAGCGTTCGATTGTCATGGCGAGCAATATTAAGCTCGTACGCATGGGGAACAAGCACTCATATTATTACGTTAATTCTAAGGTGAGCTATATTAAGCTCATGAAGCATGTTAATTAACAATGCTGATGTTTAACGATAATGCATTAAACATATTAGTTCTCTGTAAATTCGCTTACGTATTAGTAAGTTTGCAAGTTTGTTCGTGCTGCGCTCCTACACCAAATAAGCAGAAACGAAACAAAACAACTCAAACAAATTAATGCAAGTATTTATCACTAACTCTTAGTGCAGAAAACATGGTATTAAGAAGGTTTTCTTGGCAAACCTTTAAGCGCAAGTATAGTGGACCAGTAGTCCTAGTGAATTTAGTACTAAATTCAGGAAATGCCAGTGGCATTGAGTGCTAGATTATCTAGCCTAACATTATTAATTACCTAGGGAGTACTAGATTTTCTAGCCTAACATTACAATTTACCTAGGAAGACTGAGTGTGGTCAATTACTACTAGTCGAGAATAATTCTAGGTCTGCAGTGAATTCAATAGTTTGGTCGCTGTGACTTGTACTAGTTTGAGTACGGACCATTGGTTTTCACTGAGAGCTATGAAACATCTCGGCGAGTATCAATTGCACTACATTTAATCTGAGTTTATTACTCAGCTGTGTTTCTCCTTTTAGCATGCTGCTGGAGAATTGATTTACTGCTGACTAATTTATTATTATTGGCAGGTTTAGGCTTGTTCACATTCAGAACTTTACCAGTAAGTAAGTAGCCACCTGCAGATTGGAGCATATTCATTCCCAATCGTTTAACATGTCCAGTTATGAACTGGTAATAGTAGTCGGCTCCTACTAGTACATCTACATTGTTAAGGCGGTCAGACGTTAACTTGTTGTCAGCCAAATTAATTTCACGTTCCTGCAGGAAGTGGGCTGTGTACCCAAGACCCTTAATATTTAAGTATAAAGGTATTTGATCTACAACAATGGCTTGGACAGCCTTGGCATGACTACCTAGTCGTACAAGCGGTTGAACTACTGAGTATTCATGGGTTCCTCGATTTATCATGGACCCTGACAAGTTCAATTTTACCTGTCCTATTGGTTGTAAATTAAGTGCCTCTGCTGCCCTTTGAGTAATGAAAGTTCTCTGGGAACCTTGATCAAATAGTCCATGTATGGTGTTCTTGGATCCTCTGTTCTTCACTTGAAGTTGGGCAGTAGGCAAGGCAGCATCCACTTGAGATGCTTGTGAAGTTACGCTGTACACATCTCGCACCTTGCAGCACTGTACTGGTGTATATTCTCTACGTCCTATTCTAGGATTGACATAATTAGTCCTAACTAATTTGCACAGTGCAGCATGATGCTTGCCCCTTCTACATCTATTGCAGGTGTTCAGTGGGGTGTCACAGCTGTTAACATTATGTGGTTTGAGACACCTAGTACATTTGTGTAACTGTTTGAGTCGTCTGACTCTTGTGTCTCTATTAGGATAATTAGTACATTTGTACAGAGAATGTTTTTGATTGCAAAACAAGCACATTCCCCATCCTACAGTTCGTTTAGGGCTTACCGGTTTAGGTAAAACAGTATTTGCAGGTTGTGATGGTTTTGCTGTTTGCATTTGCTTGTCATTTATTATCTTGTGAGTACTTGGTGTACTCTGGGGAACCATTAACAGGCTCTTGGTAGTGCTCTTTAGATTATTAGGTCTCTTAGGAGCACCTGTGGAGTTATTAGGAGTGCTCTTTGGACTATTAGGTCTCTTAGGAGCACCTGTGGGACTCTTAGGCCTCACTGATGAATCAGTATTTGACTGATTGTTGTTACATTGATTATTAGCACCTTTGTTACATAGTGACAGTGTCACTTTAGGAGTTTCAGGTAAGGAAACTGATGTAGGTACAGTTTTGGTGCATTCAGATTTAGCATTAATTGCTTGGTCTGCTGTATGATTGCTCATATTACGCAAACCTGTAAATATATCCTGCATTGACAGGGTATTACCATTCTGGCATACATATAGTTTATTAAGTGTGTCACCAGACAATTTTCTCTGGATGATAATTTTAGTCATCCACTCAGTAGTTGGGTGATCCACCTCTTTACTGAAGGAATTTATCAGTGACTCAAGCTGAAAACTAAAGGCTTGTAAAGAGTCAACTGATTGCTCTGGTGAAGATAAATTTAATAATTGGTGCACAAGGTTTATAATAGTCTTCTCATTGTTAGCACTTACTTTAGAAGGCTGTTGTGAGCAATTGTGACCATTACTTGTGTTGCTTAAGGCTTCTTGCTTAGCCTCAGCTTTGATTACAGCTTCGACTGCTGCTGCAGCATTAGCTTTATCATTTTCTGGTTCAGATTCACTGATTATTGCAGCTTCACTTGTTTCATCTGCAGCTTCACTTGTTTCTCTGGGTTCTGGTGATAAGCTAGTTAATTCAGTAGCCTTATGTATTGAACTTATAGAATCCAGGGAACATTGAGAAATGTGTTCTGAAATTTGATCAGACTCTGTAAACAAATCATCACATGAAGCTGTATTAGATGAGAGGTTAGAAAATGAAGGTTGAACTTCAGTTGTTGATCCTGTATAGTGATCAGCATTGATTAGAGGATTCTCCTCATCTTGAGGTAGCTCATGTATTTCATCTGAGCTGAGTGCGTGCTTGGTTGTAGTTTTTCTACAAAAACGTTCTATCCAATCAGGATCATTTTTTTCGCAAGCACTCTTTCATAGTGATCTAACTGGTCTTGAATGGTATCTTCATATTCATTCGATCTGACTTAATTCGTCTGGGTCAGTATTACTGACCTGGAGTAAGCTCCTATGAGACTCAATTACAGTCTTTATATAGTCATATTTTTGGTGGGCGTTCCTTATGGAACTTGCTAGTCTATAGACGTCACCTGGGTCAGTTTCGACACAGAGATGACATTTCATAAGCAGTTTTTCTAGAGGACGTTGAAGAGCTGTCAAGAATCTTGCATTCCTTTCTAAAGGATTCATTCTTGTGGTAAATTAAGCCTGATAGGGCTTATGTAGCTAGTGGTATAGCTATGTTGTCTGCTCCTTGATGTAGAGCAGGTATAAGTATTGACAGCCTGGTATTTCTTGAGGCTGGTTGTAATTTACCTCATTTAGAGGTTAGCTACCTACCTAATAATAAGCAACTAAGATTTGAGTGGTACCTTGGTCTCACTACAGGTGTTCCTCAGCTTAGCTCTTCTAAATCAGCCTCGGATGGGTAGTGGACTTACAGTAACACTCAAAGACATACATAGAAATATGCAATAAAATAATTACACAATAAATGGTTAATCCCACCCTTGATAGGGTCAGCACAAAGGAATAATATATGTGTCACTAACTAGCTCAAGCCTAGTCGTGAGAATTTCTACTTAAGAAACTACAACTATATTTAGTCTGTGCTTGTGCCAAATTCAACACAATCACAGCCTAAATTGCTACCTAATAAAGGTTGGCAAAGATTATATTATGGTGAAGTAATGTGCAAATAATTGTGCTGTGTTTTTGGGTTTTTGTATTTTATATAATATATACACTTGTATAATTATGTGTATAAGAAATTAAATGAACACAAAGGAATTAATTGTGTTTGGCAAGTATTCTACTGCCGTAAATATTACCTAACTCCTAAATGTACTCCTAATTGTGGAATAAAATGTTATCAGGGTTAGTAATGATTAACTAGTATGAGATCAGTAATTTATATTAGTATACTGGATCCCTAAATGTTAATGATCCACCGACTTGAGTGAATCAGTAATTATTATGGATTCAGGCTATAATGGACAGTCTGCTGACAGCCATACATTGAAACATTGGTATAGCCTAAATGGTTAACACTTAATTGGTGTTAGTGATTAATATAAGGTTATGAGCTGTTGTTCTTGGTGACCTAAAGATTCTACTTCAGTATGAAGTGTAGGTCTAAGTGTTGTGGGCAATTGGCTATGACCCACTAAAGCTACCTTATACATGAGGTGAAAGTAGCAATATGTTAGTGTGATCTAGACTAACTGATGTGTTACACTGTTAGTTGACACAAGTAATTAAATAGTTAGTCTAGCTTATGACACACAAGGATTAGTTATTAATGATTAATATTTTAATTATAAATTTAATGCCTATCCGGTTCGAAGGACCATAATGTGGGACATTTGGGGCTTGAATCTGATTATTTAAATATTAATGTAGTAAATTAAATTACAAAGGACCACCCGCTTTTATAGTAAAGAGGGAAACTGAGAATTTCTGATCATTCGATAATTCCTAGATGAACCAGTAACTATGGATAAAATACTAGAGAATATGATCATAGAAATAATTAATGGGCTGTATAATTAAATGAATCAAACCCTCAAACACCTACATTGGGGGGTTATTACTGGAAGTCAGTACGTCCAGGAACTAGTGTGGTTCGTTCACTAATCCAAATTATAATAATCTAATCCTATGAATTATAGTGAAACTAATGTCATTACCATGAATGGGAACATAGATTATAAGTATAGTAATGATAGTCACAATAAACACATGTTAATCCAAAGAAATTCTGCATGTAAGTAATTTCAGAAATTTCATGAATTAATACAAAGAAATCTTAGCTTAATGATGATTCCTTTATGTAAGCCACGACGCTTCCTCTAATTCCCTGGGCTCGGCTGGCTGACAAATGGGATGGATTAACATGGGAGAAGGCGGCAGGGAGAATTCTTCTCACGTGCTGCAAAACAAATATTTACAGTAGCAACTAATTAAACTACTGAATCTCTATGTTCAAGAAATTAAGAGTTACAGGTGATAATAGGTAATAACCTGTGGTTTGGTGTTGGCATACGTCGTCACGGTCAATCACCCAGCTACTACACTACACTTTACCGGATGCATCAAATAAAGAGAAGATACTTAGCTAATATGGGCACTGTATAAGTTTTAAGATTGCCGAAATTCGCATCCCAGGCTCTGGCTTCAGCCTATCCTGGATAATGGCGCGCTTCACTGGTCGGTCACGTGCAATCAGGAACCAGATTAAAAAGGTTCCTTATGTTACACCAGCACCAGTTGAAGATATTATCTGCAAGGTTGTTCACGCCTCACAGTGGCGACTTTCATCTGAGGATGAATAACGTCTACCCTGATGGCTGGGCAATGGCGTCTCCTCGTGAGCACGATACGGGTAGGTCTGCATCAGAGCTTCCCTCCACGTGTACTGGCATGCCTCTCCTCACCCACGCCGCGTCTCGCGTTCATTAGACAAATTATTGTCATGAATATTTGTATTTCTCGCATTTGTGCTTGAAATGTTGAAGACTGGACGGGTTTATTATTTAGAAGAGGGAAATATTATTATTTGCCAATTTAGTGATAGTAAACGTATAAGGGAGAGGAATTAATGTCTCTCCATGGCATTCACTCGTGAGGTTAACTTTTATTACTAGATAATCGCTATGACTCTAACGCTCTATTCGGCTTTTAGTTGGAGGTCAATTTATCTGTAATTAATTATCACACAGAATGCCTTGGTTATAGAGAATCGAATTTAATTCTCAGATACATTGGATATAATGTGTTTATTGTAAGGAAATCTGACGCAATACTGGCGTCGGGTGACCTGAGAATTCTAGCCTACTGCACAGATGAAATTATTAGTACATGCGAATTCTACGTGGTGTTAATTTTACTTACTACAATAATTAGTAGAGTTAGTAATAAGTAATGAGAATACAACAGTGTTGTATTCGGTGTTGGAAATTTCCAACAGCATGGCCCGATTTGCCTAATAGGCCAAGTTTTCATGAATTAATTGTTTTTCGACTACCTAACCTAACCTAACCTAACTTTTTCGGCTACCTAACCTAACCTAACTTATAAAGATAGGTTAATTTAGGTTAGGGAGGGTTGGTTAGGTTCCGTCATATATCTACGTTAATTTTAACTCCAATAAAAAAAAATTCACCTCATACATAATGAAATGGTTAGCTTTACTATTTCATAAGAAAAAAAATAGAGAAAATATATTAATTCAGGAAAACTTGCCTTATTAGGCAAATTGGGCCTTGCATAGTAGGCTGAGAAGTGCGTTCTGGCTACTAGGTACGACATATATATATATATATATATATATATATATATATATATATATATATATATATATATATATATATATATATATATATATATATATATATATATATATATATATATATATATGTCGTATCTAGTAGCCAGAACGCACTTTTCAGCCTACTATGCAAGGCCCGATTTGCCTAATAAGCCAAGGTTTCATGAATTAATTGTTTTTCGACTACCTAACCTACCTAACCTAACCTAACCTAACTTTTTCGGCTACCTAACCTAACCTAACATATTTAGATAGGTTAGGTTAGGTTAGGTAGGGTTGGTTAGGTTCGGTCATATATCTACGTTAATTTTAACTCCAATAAAAAATAATTGACCTCATACATAATGAAATGGGTAGCTTTATCATTTCATAAGAAAAAAAATAGAGAAAATATATTATTTCAGGAAAACTTGGCTTATTAGGCAAATCGGGCCTTGCATAGTAGGCTGAGAAGTGAGTTCTGGCTACTAGGTACGACATATATATATATATATATATATATATATATATATATATATATATATATATATATATATATATATATATATATATATATATATATATATATATATATATATATATATATATATGCGGAAAATCCACAGAGAAATATGAAATGAGGTGAACGTTTCGGCTTTGTTAAAGCCTTTGTCAACACCAGACTGACTAAGGAAGAAGGGAGAAGGTGGAGGATATATAGGCCGACACCTGACCAACCCATCCCTAGGGTTGGTCAGGTGTAATTAACCATAAACAGGTATAGCTTAGCTTAGAATGGTCAAAGAGGATTAAGCGGTCAGAGAATAAGGATGAAAGATTAAAGAAAAGCCTCATGAACACACAATATATGAATATACAATTATAATGAGACATTGTAAGCCTCTCTATCAGAGTTGTTTCTTAAACTGTTGTGCAATATTATAACTTAAAAATGGATCAAGTTTGTACATTCTAGTACTAACATTAAGAAGATTTGGACACTGACTGATTAGAGCAGACTCAATCAAATTCCGTTCCACGAAATCCCCACAATTGGTAATGCTTTTTTCCCCATTCCAGTTAATATTGTGATCGCATAAACTCGTATGTAGATACAATGCATTAGACGTTTGGGCAGTTCTAATACTATAAGCATGTTGTGACAACCGCAATTGTAAGGACTTTCCTGTTTGTCCAAGGTACACAGAATCACAATCATTGCAGGGAATCGAATACACACAACCTGCTGTATCAGGGGAGTTTTTTTATTAAATTGGATTTGATCGTAAAAAAAAAAAAACTCCCCTGATACAGCAGGTTGTGTGTATTCGATTCCCTGCAATGATTGTGATTCTGTGTACCTTGGACAAACAGGAAAGTCCTTACAATTGCGGTTGTCACAACATGCTTATAGTATTAGAACTGCCCAAACGTCTAATGCATTGTATCTACATACGAGTTTATGCGATCACAATATTAACTGGAATGGGGAAAAAAGCATTACCAATTGTGGGGATTTCGTGGAACGGAATTTGATTGAGTCTGCTCTAATCAGTCAGTGTCCAAATCTTCTTAATGTTAGTACTGGAATGTACAAACTTGATCCATTTTTAAGTTATAATATTGCACAACAGTTTAAGAAACAACTCTGATAGAGAGGCTTACAATGTCTCATTATAATTGTATATTCATATATTGTGTGTTCATGAGGCTTTTCTTTAATCTTTCATCCTTATTCTCTGACCGCTTAATCCTCTTTGACCATTCTAAGCTAAGCTATACCTGTTTATGGTTAATTACACCTGACCAACCCTAGGGATGGGTTGGTCAGGTGTCGGCCTATATATCCTCCACCTTCTCCCTTAGTCAGTCTGGTGTTGACAAAGGCTTTAACAAAGCCGAAACGTTCACCTCATTTCATATTTCTCTGTGGATTTTCCGCATAAAATGATCAGTGTTTTGTGATCGTCAATTGCATATATGCATATATATATATATATATATATATATATATATATATATATATATATATATATATATATATATATATATATATATATATATATATATATATATATATATATATATATATATATATATATATATATATATATATATATATATATATATATATATATATTAGTATATTTTGGTAGCAGTCTTTCCTGTAGACATATATTATTAAATATGACCAAAAAAGTAAGATTAATAATTCTAACACGAATTTTCTCAATCTTTCGTACATTACGCTTCACTGTTGGAGGTAAATCAAAAATCAATTCTCCAAAATTCATTTTTATTTCTAGTCTGACGCGACACGGGCGCGTTTCGTAAAACTTATTACATTTTCAAAGACTTTAGTTCACAAATACACAACTGAATAGAACTTACGTATCTCCGATTTTATATCTACATTTGAGTGAGGTGGAAGGGGTGATGTGGCATTAACACAAAACAGAACAAAATGTGGTATTAATAGGGTATTAATTTCATCAACACAAGACAGAACAAGGGTATTAATAGGGTATTAATTTCATCAACACAAGACAGAACACGAAACAATGGATATTGAATAGAAGTGTTTGTAGAAAGCCTATTGGTCCATATTTCTTGATGCTTCTATATTGGAGCGGAGTCTTGAGGTGGGTAGAATGTAGTTGTGCAATAATTGGCTGTTGATTGCTGGTGTTGACTTCTTGATGTGTAGTGCCTCGCAAACGTCAAGCCGCCTGCTATCGCTGTATCTATCAATGATAGATACAGCGATACAACACAGAAATGATACAACACATGATTTCTGTGTAAACAACACAGAAATCATCGATAGATACAGCGATAGCAGGCGGCTTGACGTTTGCGAGGCACTACACATCAAGAAGTCAACACCAGCAATCAACAGCCAATTATTGCACAACTACATTCTACCCACCTCAAGACTCCGCTCCAATATAGAAGCATGAAGAAATATGGACCAATAGGCTTTCTACAAACACTTCTATTCAATATCCATTGTTTCGTGTTCTGTCTTGTGTTGATGAAATTAATACCCTATTAATACCCTTGTTCTGTCTTGTGTTGATGAAATTAATACCCTATTAATACCACATTTTGTTCTGTCTTGTGTTAATGCCACATCACCCCTTCCACCTCACTCAAATGTAGATATAAAATCGGAGATACGTAAGTTCTATTCAGTTGTGTATTTGTCAACTAAAGTCTTTGAAAATGTAATAAGTTTTACGAAACGCGCCCGTGTCGCGTCAGACTAGAAATAAAAATGAATTTTGGAGAATTGATTTTTGATTTACCTCCAACAGTGAAGCGTAATGTACGAAAGATTGAGAAAATTCGTGTTAGAATTATTAATCTTACTTTTTCGGTAATATTTAATAATATATATATATATATATATATATATATATATATATATATATATATATATATATATATATATATATATATATATATATATATATATATATATATATATATATATATATATATATATATATATATATATATATATATATATATATATATATATATATATATGTTTCATTGAATATGACCGCATATTCTGTATTTATTATTTTCTGGTTTAGGGCTTCTATCCCTCTAACTATTTTCTTAGCATCAGGGCTTAATTGAAATAGGAGTTCTCCAAAACTCATTTTCGTACTTTTAAGGTGAAGAAAAGAAGTGATTTACTATAGAGTGTATTACACTTATTTGTATAATTTGCACGACGTTTCGAACCTCCATGGTTCATTCTCAAGTGAACAGATCTTACAATACTAGTTGATTTTATACCCGCATTAGGTCAGGTGATAATACAATGAAGGTGAAAACATGGGGGGATACATAAGGGATAAACATAGGGGCTGCAGAAGGCTTATTGGCCCATACGAGGCATCTCCTATCTAAACACAAAGATTAATCCAGTGTAATTGGCCTGTTATGTTGGACATTGTCTTCTGTGTTGGCATCGATATGTTCTTGTCTTGTCCTTCTTAATGTGTAGTGCCTCGCAGATATCAAGCTGCCTGCTATCGCTATATCTATCGATGATTTCTGTGTTTTTTGTTAGAACTTCTCTGGTGATGGTCTGGTTGTGGGAAGAGATTATATGTTCTTTAATGGAGCCCTGTTGCTTATGCATCGTTAATCGCCTGGAAAGAGATGTTGTTGTCTTGCCTATACACTGAGTTCTTTGAGGCTTACAGTCCCCAAGTGGGCATTTGAAGGCATAGACGACATTGGTCCCTTTTAAAGCGTTCTGCTTTGTGTCTGGAGAGTTTCTCATGAGTAGATTGGCCGTTTTCTTGGTTTTATAGTAAATCGTCTATTGTATCTTCTGATTTTTGTCTGTAGGGAAAACGTTTCTATTAACAATATCTTTCAGGACCCTTTCCTCCGTTTTATGAGCTGTGGAAAAGAAGTTCCTGTAAAATAGTCTAATAGGGGGTACAGGTGTAGTGTCAGTTGTCTCTTCAGAGGTTGTATGGCGTTTCACCTTCCTTCTTATGATGTCTTCGACGAAACCATTGGAGAAGCCGTTGTTGATTTGGACCTGCCTTACCCTACAGAGTTCTTCATCGACTTGCTTCCATCCTGAGCTGTGGCTGAGAGCACGGTCGACATAAGCGTTAACAACACTCCTCTTGTACCTGTCGGGGCAGTCACTGTTGGCATTGAGGCACATTCCTATGTTTGTTTCCTTAGTGTAGACTGCAGTGTGGAAACCTCCGCTCCTTTCCATGACTGTTACATCTAGAAAGAGCAGCTTCCCATCCTTCTCCATCTCGTAAGTGAAACGCAACACAGAATTCCGCTCAAATGCCTCCTTCAGCTCCTGCAGATCTCTGACATCAGGTACCTGTGTAAAAATGTCGTCAACATACCTGCAGTATATGGCCGGTTTCAAGTTCATGTCAACTAAGACCTTTTGTTCAATGGTACCCATGTAGAAGTTCGCAAACAGGTCAACAAATTGATCAAAACTGTGAAAGCCAAGAAATTCGGACTGCACCTGCCAAAGATTATTGGGGAATACAAACCTCATTACGAGTATGGAAATGTCAAGACACACAATCCTGGAAACCCACTTCGGCCAATCCTAAGCCAGATTCCCACACCCATGTACAGACTGGCGAAGTGACTCAACGGCTTGCTGACTCCTTATGTCCCTTGCGCCTTCAGCCTGAAGTCTCCTAAGGAATTTGTTGACTTACTGCTGGGAACACGGGCCACAGAGATAAGAGCCTCGTTGGACGTAGAATCACTGTTTACCAACGTACCTGTGGATGAAACAATCGGGATGATAGCAGACAGAATGTATCGTGATCCGGCCTGTACTCCTCTTGACATACCAGAAAACATTCTAAGGAAACTACTCCAAGCTTGTACTAAAGAGGCACCCTTCTTGAGCCCGGATGGGCACATGTATAAGAAAGTAGATGGGGTCGCCATGGGTTTTCCCCTAGGTGTCCTGTTTGCGAACTTCTACATGGGTACCATCGAACAGAAGGTCTTAGTCGACATGAACTTGAAACCGGCCATATACTGCAGGTATGTTGACAACATTTTTACACAGGTACCTGATGTCAGACATCTGCAGGAGCTGAAGGAAGCATTTGAGCAGAATTCTGTGTTGCGTTTCACTTACGAGATAGAGAAGGATGGGAAGCTGCCCTTTCTAGATGTAACAGTCATGGAAAGGAGCGGAGTTTTCCACACTGCAGTCTACACTAAGGAAACAAACATAGGAATGTGCCTCAATGCCAACAGTGACTGCCCGGACAGGTACAAGAGGAGTGTTGTTAACGCTTATGTCGACCGTGCTCTCAGCCACAGCTCAGAATGGAAGCAAGTCGACGAAGAACTCTGTAGGGTAAGGCAGGTCCTAGTCAACAACGGCTTCTCCAATGGTTTCGTGGAAGACATCATAAGAAGGAAAGTGAAACGCCATGCAACCTCTGAAGAGACAACTAACACAACACCTATACCCCCTATTAGACTATTTTACAGGAACTTCTTTTCCACAGCCCATAAAACGGAGGAAAGGGTCCTGAAAGATATTGTCAGTAGAAACGTTATCCCTACAGACAAAAATCAGAAGATACAACTGACAATTTACTATAAAACCAGAAAAACGGCCAGCCTACTCATGAGAAACTCTCCAGACACAAAGCAGAACGTTTTAAAAGAGACAAACGTCGTCTATGCCTTCAAATGCCCTCTTGGGGATTGTAAGCCTCAAAAAACTCAGTATATAGGCAAGACAACAACATCTCTTTCCAGACGTTTAACGATGCATAAGCAACAGGGCTCCATTAAGGAACATATAGCCTCTTCCCACAACCAAACCATCACCAGAGAAATCTTAGCAAACAACACAGAAATCATCGATAGATACAGCGATAGCAGGCGGCTCGACGTCTGCGAGGCACTACACATCAAGAAGTCAACACCAGCAATCAACAGCCAATTAATGCACAACTCTATTCTACCCACTTCAAGACTCCGCTCCAATATAGAAGCATCAAGAAATATGGGCCAATAAAAATAGGCCTTCTGCAGTTACCTACTTTTAATACCTGTGTCATTGTTTCGTGTTCTGTCTTGTGTTAAAATTTTATTTTCACCTCATTCAAAACTATTGTAACATGTCACTTCACCCAAATGTAAGTATAAAAACTCGAAAGATGTTTAAGCTCTATTCAGTTAAAGTTGTGTGTTTTTGTGTAAACTAAAGTCTTTGAAAATGTAATAAGTTTTACGAACGCGCTCAAGTGTCGCTTCAGACTAGAAATAAAATTGAATTTTGGAGAATTGATTTTTGAATTACCATCAACAGTGAAAAGAAACGTAAGAAAGATCGAGAAAATTCGTGTTAGAATTATTAATCTTACTTTTTCGGTCATATTTAATAATATATGTCTACAGGAAAGACTGCTACCAAAATATACTATTATATATATATATATATATATATATATATATATATATATATATATATATATATATATATATATATATATATATATATATATATATATATATATATATATTTATATATATATATATTTTTTAAATATTGAAAAGAGTACTACCTCTGGCTGGAAGAAGGGTGACCCATAGCCTCGGAGGAAACCACACATAACGCATTGGAGGGAATGTAGGTCCCCTCCAATACAGTTTCTGTGTGCTTTTCTCCTACCACCCCCTTCCCTTTTTTTTTTTTTCCTTTATTGTGTATTTAAAGGTTACAAAACATACAAGACAAATGCCTAAAGGTTATGGATCTCTTGAAGCTCCTCCGCTTCTGGACAGGAACCGAGGACGCAGCAAGCATTTCCCCTCTGGATCGCCACACTGAGACGCTGAAATAAAAAACTGGAAGCCCTTGGGTCTCTGGTGACGTCAATGAGCTTGGAACCCAATTCCTTGAGAAATCCCAAGGCACTCTTGCCCCAGGGGCCATGCGTCTCAGACGCTATGGGAACGAAGAGGTATTGACCTTCCAGTCGCCTGTACTTGAGTGATTTTGCTGTTTCCCTGTGGTTGGCCGCCCCACCTGCTTGATCAGCTCCGAAGTGTACATATATATATATATATATATATATATATATATATATATATATATATATATATATATATATATATATATATATATATATATATATATATATATACACACACACATAAGTATATACTAGCTGTGCCTGGCCACACCTTGCTTTGGCTTAGCAACGCTGAACAACCCACTTGTACCCCAGTCCTCCACACCATTCCCCCCGTCCCTTGTACCCTCGTCCTCCCAACTATTCCCTATTCCCGCATCCCCTCGTCCTCCTCGCCATTCCTCCCTCACCCCCGTCCCCTTTCCCTACCCACTTTCCCACACTCCATCGTCCTCTCAACCTCCCCATCATTACCCATTCTACTCACCCCTTGTTCAAGCGATGAGTCACAATAACGTGGCTGAAGTATGATGACCAGACCGCACACTAGAAGTTGAAGGGACGACGACGTTTCGGTCCGTCCTGGACCATTCTCAAGTCTATTGAGAAGGGGTGACTATTCACCCCTTGTCGTCCCCCACCATCTCCCACTCCCGTCCCTTCATCCTTCCCACCATTCCCCACTCCCTCGTCCAATGCATTCTCGAAGGATCTAATATTCCCATCACTGAAAAATAAGAAGAACAGGTAAAAAAACTAGCGAAAAACAATGAAAAAATTGAAACATAAACTATACTCATGAAATGAACGATATGGTAAACAACACAGCTTAATTCCTGCACAATGTCACACAAAATAATTCAATCAAAATGAAAATAAATAGAAATTTGTGAAAATTCAATTAATCAATGCATTTGGAAACACTGAAATGGAATCATAACATATTTAGTATAGCGTGTGTTGCTTTTACGTGTAACAGATGGTGCTGTGTAAAAAAAAAAAGTTTTTACGTTTCACAGGTGTGGAATGTATATAGTAGGTATATGGAATGCATATACCTACTGAATTTGCTTACATACCTAATGCACTTGCATTAGGAATGCACGTCCTATTGCATTCCATTTACTAACTACTTTGACACTGAAAAAGGTCTTTCTAATGTCTGTGTGGTTCATCTGGGTACTGAGCTTCCAAGTGTGTCCTCTTGTGCGTTTACCACCAGCGTTAAATAATCCATCCTAGTCTATCCTGTCAATTTCTCTGAGAATTTTGTATGTGGTGATCTTATCTCCACGAGCTCTTCTGTCGTCCAGCGACGTGAGGTGTTGTTCACTAAGTCTATCCTCGTAACTCATGTTCTGAGACTAGCCTAGGGACATATCCCTGAACTTTTCCAGCTTCGCCTTGTGCTTGACAAGGTACGGGTTCCATGATGGGGCCGCATACTCCAGGATTGGTCTGACATATGTAATATACAAGGTTGTGAAAGATTCCTTACACAGGTTCCTCAAGGCAGTTCAGATGTTAGCCAACCTCGCATACGCCGCTTGAGAAATTCTTTTTATCTTGGCTTCAGGAGACAGGTTTAGCAGGATATAAACTCCAAGATCTTTCTCTCTGTTGGTTTCATGAAGGACTTCATCTCCCATTCGGTATCCAGTGTCTGGCTTCCTATATCATCCTCCTAGTTTCATTACCTTACATTTACTTGGGTTGAACTTTAGTAGCTATTTGTTGGACCATTTCTTAAGTTTTCCTAGGTCATATTGTAGCCTCATGCTATCTTCCTCTGCCTTAATCCTCCTCATAATTGTTGCATCATCAGCAAACATTGAGAGAAACGCGTCTATTCCCTCTGGGAGATCATTTACATATAAGAAACAGTATAGGTCCAAGGACTGATCCATGTGGGACTCCACTTGTGACGCCTCGCCGCTCAGAGACGTCACCCGTCACAGTGATTCGCTGTCTTCTGTTGCTACTCCCTTATCCAATGGAGTACCTTCCTTTTCACTCCTGCCTGCATCTCCAGCTTGTGCACTAGTCTCTGGTGTGGTACTGTGCCAAAGGCTTTCTGGCATTCCAAAAATATGCAGTCTTCCCAGCCGTCTCTTTTTTGCCTGAATTTTGTTGTCTTGTTATAGAATTCAATTAATCATGTGAGGTATGATTTGCCATTCCTGAGCCCATGTTATTGTTGTGTTAAAGTACTTTCGTTCCAGATGTTCCACTAACTTGTTAGCTCAATCATCTCCATCATCTTGCATGGTAGGCAAGTTAGCGACACTGGCCTGTAGTTCAGTATCTCCTGTATATAACCTTTTTGTATATCGGGACTACATTAGTCGTCTTCCCAATTTCTGGCAATTCACATGTTACCAGTGATTTGTTATACACCATAAAGAATGGCAGGCACAGTGCTTCTGCTCCTTCCTTTAGTATCCATGGTGAGACTCCATCCAGGCCTACAGCCTTTGTCACATCAAACTCTAGCAGATTCCTACTAACTCTCCAATCCCCACTGGTAATCACAAACTCATCTAGTGGTGCCTGGTTAGATATTCCCTCTCTCATCTCTGGAACTTCTCTTGCTCTAATGTCAAGACCTCCTGTAATTTCTTATTGAGTTCCTCAATAAGAAATGCCTTGCAAACTTCCTTGTCGTTTGTAGTGAATCTGTCTGCTCCCTATCCTCAGTTTCATTACCTGTTACATACTGTCGTTTTTCTCCTGATGTGGCTGTGTAGCAATTTAGGTTGAGTTTTTGCCTTGCTTGCTATGTCATTTTCGTATTGTCTTTCTGCCTCTCTTCTCACCCTGACTTATTCATTCCTGGCACTCTGGTATCTTTCTCTGCTCTCTATAGTGTGCTGTTATTTCTACAGTTTCTCCACGCTCTAGTACTTAGTTGCTTTGCTAGCTATCATCTTTGATTAAACCATGGGTCCCTACATTTTTTTTCCTTTATGACCGGGACGATCATGTCTGCTGCCGCCTTACACTTCTGCGTGATGTAGTCCATCATGTCTTGGGCCGTGTGGGTGTGTGTGTACTCACCTATTTAAACTCACCAATTTGTGCTTGCGGGGGTTGAGCTCTGGCTCTTTGGTCCTTCCTCTCAACCGTCAATCAACTGGTGTACAGATTCCTGAGCCTATTGGGCTCTATCATATCTACACTTGAGACTGTGTATGGAGTCAGCCTCCACCACGTCACTGCCTAATGCATTCCATTTGCCAACCACTTGTGTCATTACCACTCCAATGAGTGCTAATGAAACAAGTAATGTGGTAATGTGAAACATTACCACATTATCATTGTGTATGTGTGTGGGTCTATGTGTGTGTGTGTGTGTGTGTGTGTGTGTGTGTGTGTGTGTGTGTGTGTGTGTGTGTGTGTGTGTGTGTGTGTGTGTGTGTGTGTGTGTGTGTGTGTGTGTGTGTGTGTGTGTCTATGTGTGTGTGTACTCACCTAGTACTCACCTAGTTGTGTTTGCGGGGGTTGAGCTCTGGCTCTTTGGTCCCGCCTCTCAACCGTCAATCAACAGGTGTACAGATTCCTGAGCCTATCGGGCTCTGTCATATCTACACTTGAAACTGTGTATGGAGTCAGCCTCCACCACATCACTTCCTAATGCATTCCATTTGTCAACCACTCTGACACTAAAAAAGTTCTTTCTAATATCTCTGTGGCTCATTTGGGCACTCAGTTTCCACCTGTGTCCCCTTGTGCGTGTTCCCCTTGTGTTAAATAGACTGTCTTTATCTACCCTATCAATTCCCTTCAGAATCTTGAATGTGGTGATCATGTCCCCCCTAACTCTTCTGTCTTCCAGCGAAGTGAGGTTTAATTCTCGTAGTCTCTCCTCGTAGCTCATACCTCTCAGCTCGGGTACTAGTCTGGTGGCAAACCTTTGAACCTTTTCCAGTTTAGTCTTATCCTTGACTAGATATGGACTCCATGCTGGGGCTGCATACTCCAGGATTGGCCTGTCATATGTGGTATACAAAGTTCTGAATGATTCTTTACACAAGTTTCTGAATGCCGTTCGTATGTTGGCCAGCCTGGCATATGCCGCTGATGTTATCCGCTTGATATGTGCTGCAGGAGACAGGTCTGGCGTGATATCAACCCCCAAGTCTTTTTCCTTCTCTGACTCCTGAAGAATTTCCTCTCCCAGATGATACCTTGTATCTGGCCTCCTGCTACCTACACCTATCTTCATTACATTACATTTGGTTGGGTTAAACTCTAACAACCATTTGTTCGACCATTCCTTTAGCTTGTCTAGGTCTTCTTGAAGCCTCAAACAGTCCTCTTCTGTTTTAATCCTTCTCATAATTTTAGCATCGTCCGCAAACATTGAGAGAAATGAATCGATACCCTCCGGGAGATCATTTACATATATCAGAAACAAGATAGGACCGAGTACAGAGCCCTGTGGGACTCCACTGGTGACTTCACGCCAATCGGAGGTCTCACCCCTCACCGTAACTCTCTGCTTCCTATTGCTTAGATACTCCCTTATCCACTGGAGCACCTTACCAGCTACACCTGCCTGTCTCTCCAGCTTATGTACCAGCCTCTTATGCGGTACTGTGTCAAACGCTTTCCGACAATCCAAGAAAATGCAGTCTGCCCAGCCCTCTCTTTTTTGCTTAATCTGTGTTACCTGATCGTAGAATTCTATCAAGCCTGTAAGGCAAGATTTACCCTCCCTGAATCCATGTTGGCGATTTGTCACGAAGTCCCTTCTCTCCAGATGTGTTACCAGGTTTTTTCTCACGATCTTCTCCATCACCTTGCATGGTATACAAGTCAAGGACACTGGCCTGTAGTTCAGTGCCTCTTGTCTGTCGCCCTTTTTGTATATTGGGACCACATTCGCCGTCTTCCATATTTCTGGTAGGTCTCCCGTCTCTAGTGACTTACTATACACTATGGAGAGTGGCAGGCAAAGTGCCTCTGCACACTCTTTCAGTACCCATGGTGAGATCCCATCTGGACCAACAGCCTTTCTAACATCCAGATCCAGCAGGTGTCTCTTGACCTCCTCTCTCGTAATTTCGAACTCCTCCAAGGCCGCCTGGTTTACCTCCCTTTCTCCTAGCACAGTGACCTCACCCTGTTCTATTGTGAAGACCTCCTGGAACCTCTTGTTGAGTTCTTCACACACCTCTCTGTCATTCTCTGTATACCTGTCCTCGCCTGTTCTAAGTTTCAATACCTGTTCTTTCACTGTTGTTTTCCTTCTGATGTGACTGTCGAGTAGCTTTGGTTCGGTCTTGGCTTTGTTTGCTATATCATTTTCAAAATTTTTCTCTGCTTCTCTTCTCACCCTGACGTACTCATTCCTGGTTCTCTGGTATCTCTCTCTGCTTTCTGGTGTTCTGTTATTCCGGAAGTTCCTCCACGCCTTTTTGTTCAGTTTCTTCGCTTCCATACATGCCCTATTATACCATGGATTCTTCTGTTGCTTCTCGGATTTTTCCCTTTGGGCCGGGATGAACCTGTTTACTGCCTCCTGACACTTTTGGGTAACATAGTCCATCATACCCTGTACAGACTTGTCTCTGAGGTCTGTGTCCCAAGGTATTTCACTTAAGAAACTTCTCATCTGTTGATAATTCCCCTTTCGGTATGCCAGCCTTTTGATTCCTAGTTCTTTTTGGGGGGAGATAAGTCCTAGCTCTACCAGGAACTCAAAGTTCAATACACTGTGGTCACTCATTCCCAAGGGCGCTTTCATCTTAACTTCCCTTATATCCCATTCATTTAGGGTAAATATCAAATCAAGCATTGCTGGTTCATCTTCTCCTCTCATTCTTGTTGGTTCTTTGGTGTACTGGCTTAGAAAGTTTCTTGTTGCCACGTCCAGCAGCATAGCTCTCCATGTTTCTGGTCCTCCATGCGGGTCTCTGTTCTTCCAATCTATCTTCCCATGGTTGAAGTCTCCCATAATTAATAGTCCAGATCCATTCCTGCTAGCAACAGAAGCTGCTCTTTCTATTATGTTGATGGTGGCCATGTTGTTTCTATCATATTCCTGTCTAGGTCTTCTGTCATTTGGTGGTGGATTATATATGACTGCAACTATAATTTTTTTCCCTCCATTTGTTACAGTACCTGCTATGTAGTCACTGAAACCTTCACAGCCCTGAATATCCATCTCCTCAAAATCCCAGCCTTGTCTTACCAGCAGAGCTACACCACCCCCACCTCTTCCTTCCCTCTCTTTCCTCATAACATAATAGTCCTGTGGGAACACTGCATTTGTTATCGTTTTCGTGATCTTTGTTTCTGTGAGGGCTATTATGTCTGGGTTTTCCTCTAGTACCAGTTCTCCAAGCTCATTTGCTTTATTTGTAATTCCATCTATGTTAGTGTACATCGCTTTAAGGCTCACTTTCTTCTGTCCCTTCTCAAATCGCCTCCTTGGTGAGTGTTCTGCTGGTGGGGGAGGCTGTTCCATGGTTGTGAGGACCTGTGAGGTGGATAACAGGGTCTCAGAGGATACTGGGATGAGGGGCGGGGGATCCAGTGAAGTGGGAGGGACAGGGAGGGTATGGGGTGAAAGGGGGGGGAGGACGGGAAGGAAAGAGGGGGAGGGAGGACTCGGGAGGACTCGGGAGGAGGGGAGGGGTAGAAGGGTGGGGATTGGGTGTGGGGGGAGGGAGATTTTGCTGAACATTTGAGTGGGGGCAGGGAGGGTTTGGGGTAGGGGGGTTTTCTATGCAGAGGAGGGAGGCGGGGTTGTCCTCCCTTCTGGTGTTACTGGGTAGCTGGTTGTGGGTTCCCCCCTCGCCTCTGGGGGTGTTGGGTTGGGAGCTGTGACTTCCTGGTTTTCCCCTCTCGCCCTGCGCCTCTTCCTTGCTTCTGCTGCCACGGCTCTCTCCTCCCTTGTCATGTCTCTCTGGAGGAATACATTTTTTAATTTTCCCACGTTTTTCAGGGAGCTCTTCCTTGATAGGATCTTCTCCTTTGTGTTCTCGTTTGCAAACACTATCTTTATCATTCGGTCTCGGTCTTTGTTGTACCGGCCTAGCCTGAAAACCTTCTCAATGCTATGCTCAGCCCCTTCCATGTCTAGTGCCTTTAGTACTTCATTCACTGCTGCTTTGTCCTTGTCACTCCACTCTGTCCTATTAGATCCTTCCTGCTCCTTAATACCCACAGCAACCACTGATCTGTTCCTTTCCAGCAGTTGGCTAGTGGAGCGTGCCGCCTCCTGCGAGGTGGCTGCTTTCATGGCCACCTCCATCACTGCAGTCATTACTTCAGAGTTATTTTTTTTAGTATTTCCGCAAATGTTGCTTTTATTGTGGCATTCTCATCCAGAAAACTATTACCACCTTCTCCCTGGGTGGTTTTCTGATTCTCAGCCTCAATACCATTTTCTTTGAGGGCTCTAATCTCCTCCTTTGCTGCTGTCAGCTCTCTTTTCAGGTTGCTTATTTCGTTCTTCATTTCCTGCATCATTTCTTGCATCTCACTCTTGATGTCCTCCAGAAACTGGGCGAACATTTCCTTCATCTCGTCACCTTGGCTCTTTCCTGTTCCCCTGGGACCTCTGGCTGCCATGCTTGACCCTGTTGGGATGGGGGAGGGAGAGAGAGAGAGAGAGGAAGAGAGAGAGAAAGAGAGAGAGAGAAAGGGAGTGATAAAGGGAGAGATAAATGGGTGGGTGGGGGGGGATCCGACCCTTCCACTGAAGTGAGAAGAAAGTAGAAGGGGAGGGGGGGGGGAGGAGATGGAGAGAGAGGCGGGAGGGAGAGAGAGGAGAGGGAGAGAGCGGGTGAGGGAGAGAGCGGGTGAGGGAGAGAGGGGGGGGGGGAAGTGTGTGTGTGTGTGTGGGCAGAGAGGGAGGGGAAAGGAAAGAGAGGGAGGGAGAGGGGGAGGGAGGGGGAAGGAAAGAGAGGGAGGGAGAGGGGGAGGGAGGGGGAAGGAAAGAGAGGGAGGGAGGGAGGGAGGGAGAGAGAGAGAGAGAGAGAGAGAGAGAGAGAGAGAGAGAGAGAGAGAGAGAGAGAGAGAGAGAGAGAGAGAGAGAGAGAGAGAGAGAGAGAGAGAGAGAGAGAGAGAGAGAGAGAGAGAGAGAGAGACAGAGAGAGAGAGAGAGAGAGAGAGAGAGAGAGAGAGAGAGAGAGAGAGAGAGAGAGAGAGAGAGAGAGAGAGAGAGAGAGAGAGAGAGAGAGAGAGAGAGAGAGAGAGAGAGAGAGAGAGAGAGAGAGAGAGAGCAGGAGAGAGAGAGCAGGAGAGAGAGAGCAGGAGAGAGAGAGCAGGAGAGAGAGAGCAGGAGAGAGATAGTGGGAGAGGGAGAGAGGGAGTGGGAGAGAGGGAGAGTGGGGAGGGGAAGAGTGTGTGTATGGGCGATGTGGGGAACTGGGGGTGGGGGGGGGGAGATGGCGACTAAGTCAGGTCAGGTCCGATGGTGGGGTCAAGATGGGGGGGGGATAGTAAGGTCCTATCCCAGGTGTTAATGCCTTTTCCCCTGACTGGACAATTATGTGTGTGTGTGTGTGTGTGCACGTGTGTGTGTGTCTGTTTTAGCGTGTGCACACTTGTGTGCGTGTATGTGTCAAGATATCTCTTATGCGTTACCTCTGCCTAAATGAGCCACTCTGAGATTTTTAAATATATATGATATCCTGAACGAGAATTTGATAATCTTTTTACCTCAATCTGTACACCTGATTAATTGACCAGAGAGGGGTACATACCAGACTGCCTCCCGCTCACACAACCAGATGAGCGATGTATGATGACGATGGTTATCCGTCGTTGTCTCCCACTAGGTGATTCACTAAGTGCTGGTAGATTGATGAGGTCGTTCTTCTCTTTCAACACAAAGCTCTGGAGTCAGTCACTGTACCGTTATGTGACAGTTCACTAATTCACTGTACCACTGATCACAGTCACCACTCAACAGCACAATCAGGTAGCTCCACGGCGGGTCGTCCCACCCGGTCAGGTCACACACTTACATGCACCGGTGATGCCCTAGCTCCACTTTTGGTTTCTTCGCCAAATCTTCGCACTATCACTAGCGATATGACTATGCTATGTTGCACCCTGCTAGCTACACACTGCGAGAGGCCAAATACTATGATCTAGCCTCTATACTCCTTCAATGTCCCGAGAAATTGACGAATTTCCGCGGACCTCACTAATTGCGTGTGTCTCCTACCGTCTCCGCGCGCTACCTGTGTGTCTATGTGTGTGTGTATTCACCTATTTGTACTCACCTATTTGTGCTTGCAGGATCGAGCATTGACTCTTGGATCCCGCCTTTTCAGCTATCGGTTGTTTACAGCAATGACTCCTGTCCCATTTCCCTATCATACCTAGTTTTAAAAGTATGAATAGTATTTGCTTCCACAACCTGTTCCCCAAGTGCATCCCATTTTCACACTGCTCTCACGCTAAAAGAAAACTTCCTAACATCTCTGTGACTCATCTGAGTTTCCAGTTTCCACCCATGTCCCCTCGTTCTGTTATTATTACGTGTGAACATTTCATCTATTTCCACTTTGTCAATTCCCCTGAGTATTTTATATGTCCCTATCATATCTCCTCTCTCCCTTCTTTTCTCTAGTGTCGTAAGGTTCAGTTCCTGCAGACGCTCTTCATATCCCATCCCTCCTAACTTTGGGACAAGCCTCGTCGCAAACCTCTGAACCTTATCCAGTTTCTTTATGTGTTTCTTCAGGTGGGGGCTCAATGATGGCGCGGCATACTCTAAGACGGGTCTCACGTAGGCAGTGTAAAGCGCCCTAAATGCCTCCTCATTTAGGTTTCTGAATGAAGTTATAATTTTCGCCAGTGTAGAGTACGCTGCTGTCGTTATCCTATTTATATGTGCCTCAGGAGTTAGATTAGGTGTCACATCCACTCCCAGGTCCCTTTCTCGAATCGTTACAGGTAGGCTGTTCCCCTTCATTGTGTACTGTCCCTTTGGTCTCATATCACTTGATCCCATTTCCATAACTTTACATTTATTGGTGTTAAACTCCAGTAGCCGTTTCCCTGACCATCTCTGCAACCTGTTTAAGTCCTATTGGAGGATCCTACAATCCTCGTCTGTCACAACTCTTCTCATTAATTTTGCGTCATCCGCAAACATTGACATGTATGATTCCACTCCTGTAAACATATCATTTACGTAAATTAGAAAGAGGATTGGTCCCAGCACCGATCCTTGAGGTACTCCACTTGTTACTGTTCGCCAGTCCGACTTCTCGCCCCTTACCATTACCCTCTGGCTCCTTCCTGTTAGGTAGTTCTTCACCCATACTAGGGCCTTTCCGCTTACTCCTGCCTGCCTCTCAAGTTTGTATAGCAGTCTCATGTGCGGTACTGTATCAAAGGCCTTTTGGCAGTCAAGAAATTTGCAGTCTGCCCAGCCTTGTGTGTGTGTGTGTGTGTGTGTGTGTGTGTGTGTGTGTGTGTGTGTGTGTGTACTCACCTAGTTGTACTCACCTAGTTGTGTTTGCGGGGGTTGAGCTCTGGCTCTTTGGTCCCGCCTCTCAACCGTCAATCAACAGGTGTACAGATTCCTGAGCCTATCGGGCTCTGTCATATCTACACTTGAAACTGTGTATGGAGTCAGCCTCCACCACATCACCCCCTAATGCATTCCATTTGTCAACCACTCTGACACTAAAAAAGTTCTTTCTAATATCTCTGTGGCTCATTTGGGCACTCAGTTTCCACCTGTGTCCCCTTGTGCGTGTTCCCCTTGTGTTAAATAGACTGTCTTTATCTACCCTATCAATCCCCTTCAGAATCTTGAATGTGGTGATCATGTCCCCCCTAACTCTTCTGTCTTCCAGCGAAGTGAGGTTTAATTCTCGTAGTCTCTCCTCGTAGCTCATACCTCTCAGCTCGGGTACTAGTCTGGTGGCAAACCTTTGAACCTTTTCCAGTTTAGTCTTATCCTTGACTAGATATGGACTCCATGCTGGGGCTGCATACTCCAGGATTGGCCTGACGTATGTGGTATACAAAGTTCTGAATGATTCTTTACACAAGTTTCTGAATGCCGTTCGTATGTTGGCCAGCCTGGCATATGCCGCTGATGTTATCCGCTTGATATGTGCTGCAGGAGACAGGTCTGGCGTGATATCAACCCCCAAGTCTTTTTCCTTCTCTGACTCCTGAAGAATTTCCTCTCCCAGATGATACCTTGTATCTGGCCTCCTGCTCCCTACACCTATCTTCATTACATTACATTTGGTTGGGTTAAACTCTAACAACCATTTGTTCGACCATTCCTTCAGCTTGTCTAGGTCTTCTTGAAGCCTCAAACAGTCCTCTTCTGTTTTAATCCTTCTCATAATTTTAGCATCGTCCGCAAACATTGAGAGAAATGAATCGATACCCTCCGGGAGATCATTTACATATATCAGAAACAAAATAGGACCGAGTACAGAGCCCTGTGGGACTCCACTGGTGACTTCACGCCAATCGGAGGTCTCACCCCTCACCGTAACTCTCTGCTTCCTATTGCTTAGATACTCCCTTATCCACTGGAGCACCTTACCAGCTACACCTGCCTGTCTCTCCAGCTTATGTACCAGCCTCTTATGCGGTACTGTGTCAAAGGCTTTCCGACAATCCAAGAAAATGCAGTCCGCCCAGCCCTCTCTTTCTTGCTTAATCTGTGTCACCTGATCGTAGAATTCTATCAAGCCTGTAAGGCAAGATTTACCCTCCCTGAATCCATGTTGGCGATTTGTCACGAAGTCCCTTCTCTCCAGATGTGTTATCAGGTTTTTTCTCACGATCTTCTCCATCACCTTGCATGGTATACAAGTCAAGGACACTGGCCTGTAGTTCAGTGCCTCTTGTCTGTCGCCCTTTTTGTATATTGGGACCACATTCGCCGTCTTCCATATTTCTGGTAGGTCTCCCGTCTCTAGTGACTTACTATACACTATGGAGAGTGGCAAGCAAAGTGCCTCTGCACACTCTTTCAGTACCCATGGTGAGATCCCATCTGGACCAACAGCCTTTCTAACATCCAGATCCAGCAGGTGTCTCTTGACCTCCTCTCTCGTAATTTCGAACTCCTCCAAGGCCGCCTGGTTTACCTCCCTTTCTCCTAGCACAGTGACCTCACCCTGTTCTATTGTGAAGACCTCCTGGAACCTCTTGTTGAGTTCCTCACACACCTCTCTGTCATTCTCTGTATACCTGTCCTCGCCTGTTCTAAGTTTCAGTACCTGTTCTTTCACTGTTGTTTTCCTTCTGATGTGACTGTGGAGTAGCTTTGGTTCAGTCTTGGCTTTGTTTGCTATATCATTTTCAAAATTTTTCTCTGCTTCTCTTCTCACCCTGACGTACTCATTCCTGGTTCTCTGGTATCTCTCTCTGCTTTCTGGTGTTCTGTTATTCCGGAAGTTCCTCCACGCCTTTTTGTTCAGTTTCTTCGCTTCCATACATGCCCTATTATACCATGGATTCTTCTGTTGCTTCTCGGATTTTTCCCTTTGGGCCGGGATGAACCTGTTTACTGCCTCCTGACACTTTTGGGTAACATAGTCCATCATACCCTGTACAGACTTGTCTCTGAGGTTTGTGTCCCAAGGTATTTCACTTAGGAAACTTCTCATCTGTTCATAATTCCCCTTTCGGTATGCCAGCCTTTTGATTCCTAGTTCTTTTTGGGGGGAGATAAGTCCTAGCTCTACCAGGTACTCAAAGTTCAATACACTGTGGTCACTCATTCCCAAGGGCGCTTCCATCTTAACTTCCCTTATATCCCATTCATTTAGGGTAAATATCAAATCAAGCATTGCTGGTTCATCTTCTCCTCTCATTCTTGTTGGTTCTTTGGTGTGCTGGCTTAGAAAGTTTCTTGTTGCCACGTCCAGCAGCTTAGCTCTCCATGTTTCTGGTCCTCCATGCGGGTCTCTGTTCTTCCAATCTATCTTCCCATGGTTGAAGTCTCCCATAATTAGTAATCCATATCCATTCCTGCTAGCAACAGAAGCTGCTCTTTCTATTATGTTAATGGTGGCCATGTTGTTTCTATCATATTCCTGTCTAGGTCTTCTGTCATTTGGTGGTGGATTATATATGACTGCGACTATAATTTTTTTCCCTCCATTTGTTACAGTACCTGCTATGTAGTCACTGAAACCTTCACAGCCCTGAATATCCATCTCCTCAAAATCCCAGCCTTTTCTTACCAGCAGAGCTACACCACCCCCACCTCTTCCTTCCCTCTCTTTCCTCATAACATAATAGTCCTGTGGGAACACTGCATTTGTTATCGTTTTCGTGATCTTTGTTTCTGTGAGGGCTATTATGTCTGGGTTTTCCTCTAGTACCAGTTCTCCAAGCTCATTTGCTTTATTTGCAATTCCATCTATGTTAGTGTACATCGCTTTGAGGCTCATTTTCTTCTGTCCCTTCTCAAATCGCCTCCTTGGTGAGTGTTCTGCTGGTGGGGGAGGCTGTTCCATGGTTGTGAGGACCTGTGAGGTGGATAACAGGGTCTCAGAGGATACTGGGATGAGGGGCGGGGGATCCAGTGAAGGGGGAGGGACAGGGAGGGTATGGGGTGAAAGGGGAGGGAGGACGGGAAGGAAAGGGGGGGAGGGAGGACTCGGGAGGAGGGGAGGGGTAGAAGGGTGGGGATTGGGTGTGGGGGGAGGGAGATTTGGCTGAACATTTGAGTGGGGGCAGGGAGGGTTTGGGGTAGAGGGGTTTTCTATGCAGAGGAGGGAGGCGGGGTTGTCCTCCCTTCTGGTGTTACTGGGTAGCTGGTTGTGGGTTCCCCCCTCGCCTCTGGGGGTGTTGTGCTGGGAGCTGTAACTTCCTGGTTTTCCCCTCTCGCCCTGCGCCTCTTCCTTGCTTCTGCCGCCACGGCTCTCTCCTCCCTTGTCATGTCTCTCTGGAGGAATACATTTTTTAATTTTCCCACGTTTTTCAGGGAGCTCTTCCTTGATAGGATCTTCTCTTTTGTGTTCTCGTTTGCAAACACTATCTTTATCATTCGGTCTCGGTCTTTGTTGTACTGGCCTAGCCTGAAAACCTTCTCAATGCTATGCTCAGCCCCTTCCATGTCTAGTGCCTTTAGTACTTCATTCACTGCTGCTTTGTCCTTGTCATTCCACTCTGTCCTATTAGATCCTTCCTGCTCCTTAATACCCACAGCAACCACTGATCTGTTCCTTTCCAGCAGTTGGCTAGTGGAGCGTGCCGCTTCCTGCGAGGTGGCTGCTTTCATGGCCACCTCCATCACTGCAGTCATTACTTCAGAGTTATTTTTTTTTAGTATTTCCGCAAATGTTGCTTTTATTGTGGCATTCTCATCCAGAAAACTATTACCACCTTCTCCCTGGGTGGTTTTCTGATTCTCAGCCTCAATACCATTTTCTTTGAGGGCTCTAATCTCCTCCTTTGCTGCTGTCAGCTCTCTTTTCAGGTTGCTTATTTCGTTCTTCATTTCCTGCATCATTTCTTGCATCTCACTCTTGATGTCCTATGTGTGTGTGTGTGTGTGTGTGTGTGTGCGTGTGCGTGTGTGTGTGTGTGTGTGTGTGTGTGTGTGTGTGTGTGTGTGTGTGTGTGTGTGTGTGTGTGTGTGTGTGTGTGTGTGTGTGTGTGTGTGTGTGTGTGTGTGTATATCACTTAATATCACACTTTTTATGTTTTTACAGTGCAAGGTAGCGATACTGAGGAGAACACCGCATACAAAGTGGCACTTGGCACTCATCACAATGAGTGGATACACATTTGCGTTTCTTCCCGTGTATCGTTGCACACATACACACAGAACTTTGTGTTTTTCCAACAATTCTATGTCTTGCTGTTTAGAGATTTTCCAAGTAGTACAATTTTGTAAATGCCACTGCGCTAAAATTTCCAGAGGGAACCGCTTGTTTAATTGCGCTAAGTCCGCCAGGGAGGGTAAGGAAGGCCGCGCTCTCCTTCTCAGTAAGCTGGTACTTCAGGCTACAGGTAAACTGTTATACTGACGATGTCTTTCCAGTCTTGACGCTGTACTTGTTGTACGCATGAAGGACCAAGCCAAGAAAGAAGTGAAAGATTGAATCCACTGAACTAATGTGCATTTTGCAGGCGAGGAGTCACAATAACGTGACTGAAGAATGTTGATCAGACTACACACTAGAAGGTGAAGGGACGACGACGTTTCGATCCGTCCTGGACCATTCTCAAGACAATCGACTTGAGAATGGTCCAGGACGGACCGAAACGTCGTCGTCCCTTCACCTTCTAGTGTGTGTGGTTTGGTCAACATAATTTGCATTTTGTCATTACACGACCACAAGTCGTGTGAATGGGTAAATAATGGACCTGGATTTTTAATGGTTCACGACGGATCGAAACGTCGTCGTTTTGATCTGTTGATTGTTTTAGGTTGCTTATAAGTCATCTCGGTTTCACGAAGCTGGTCATATTGGAAGTTTTTATCCCTGCTCGTGGGGATAATGTTTGGAGGCGGCTATGTTGCATAGTGCTAAAGTGAAGGGGCTTTTTTACTTAATTGAAAATAGATCCAGCAAGGATTAGTAATATAAAGTTTTCAAAAGATAATCCCTAAAAATGCGTTAACATTCTCTATATCCATATAGGACACGGCTCCAGCACGGCACTCAACCCGTAGCTTGAGTGTCAGGGCTCTGGAACTGGTCACACTCTAACTTTTATCTGACACCTGTTGTATGACACCTGTTGTACGACACCTGTTGTACGACACCTGTTGTACGACACCTGTTGTACGACACGGCTCTTGTCACGACCGAAGCCGTGTGCTAATCACGCTACTCAACATATTCTCTGGACATATTCTAGGGGATGGCTGACTAACAAGCAAATGCTATCTAGAGAACAAAATTATCACATGTGTGAGCAAGAGGCACCAATCGTACAGAACTATACCCAAGCCTGAGCCCGAGGACACTCACTGTGGTCAGATTTACACCAGACAAAGTGTTTTAACTAGGTTCAAATGGATATTGGTCGTGTAATTAAAATGATGATGAGCTGGATTGCCGGGGTTGGGAATCGCATCATAACTCATGATGTTGCTAGCACATAACTGTTCCCCGAAGGACTCACAGTTATGTGTGATGGAGAGGTTCATAAACACATCGCATTCGATTGAATCAACAATAATATGCACTGTTGGGTTCCTCATTTACTTTAAGAAGTGTCAAACAAAGCTCAGTCAGTCAGAGTAACACAGGAGGTCAAAGAAAATGATTTAGGTTCTTGTAAGAACTACCGAACTAGGGCCACCGAACTAGCTATCCAAGGCGAATGCCAATTCAACGCTGATTCAGCGACATCAACGTTGATGCGACTTCGGTTCGGCGATGAATTTAATCGTTGGATACAGTGCCCACTGGGACCTGACTTTAACACTGCAACGACTCACTTCCTCAATACTGCTTAACCTAATCAGTGCAGTAATTAACGGAGACACGAAGCCCTATAACATATACTCGGGAATTCAATAATCATCATGCAAAGTCATTAACATGTAAATTATTATGCATGTGTAAGTGTGTCATATAGCTGACATGTGTATTTAATCTCATTCACGTCCATTATACAGAGTTGTACTCGATAGATTTCTTCCCAGTATAAGGATATATATATATATATATATATATATATATATATATATATATATATATATATATATATATATATATATATATATATATATATGTATATATATATATATATATATATATATATATATATATATATATATATATATATATATTATTAAATATGACCGAAAAAGTAAGATTAATAATTCTAACACGAATTTTCTCAATCTTTCGTACATTACGCTTCACTGTTGGAGGTAAATCAAAAATCACTTCTCCAAAATTCATTTTTATTTCTAGTCTGACGCGACACGGGCGCGTTTCGTAAAACTTATTACATTTTCAAAGACTTCACAAATACACAACTGATTAGAACTTACGTCTCTCTGATATTATATCTACATTTGAGTGAGGTGGGAAGGGTGATGTGGCATTAACACAAGACAGAACAGGAGGGGATATTAATAGGGTATTAAAAGTATCAACACAAGACAGAACAGAAACAATGGGTATTGAATAGAAGTGTTTGTAGAAAGCCTATTGGTCCATATTTCTTGATGCTTCTATATTGGAGCGGAGTCTTGAGGTGGGTAGAATCAAGACTCAAGACTCCGCTCCAATATAGAAGCATCAAGAAATATGGACCAATAGGCTTTCTACAAACACTTCTATTCAATACCCATTGTTTCTGTTCTGTCTTGTGTTGATACTTTTAATACCCTATTAATATCCCCTCCTGTTCTGTCTTGTGTTAATGCCACATCACCCTTCCCACCTCACTCAAATGTAGATATAATATCAGAGAGACGTAAGTTCTAATCAGTTGTGTATTTGTGAAGTCTTTGAAAATGTAATAAGTTTTACGAAACGCGCCCGTGTCGCGTCAGACTAGAAATAAAAATGAATTTTGGAGAAGTGATTTTTTATTTACCTCCAACAGTGAAGCGTAATGTACGAAAGATTGAGAAAATTCGTGTTAGAATTATTAATCTTACTTTTTCGGTCATATTTAATAATATATGTCTACAGGAAAGACTGCTACCAAAATATACTAATATATATATATATATATATATATATATATATATATATATATATATATATATATATATATATATATATATATATATATATATATATATATATATATATATATATATATATATATATACAATATCTTGACTCCAGCCATTCACCTTTTCAAGTGGGTACGGGTGATCCCGATTGGGCTCGTTCCTTACTGGGTTCGCCTCACACTTAAGATGTTAAGAGGTAGATCACCTTGCATCTTTATAACTTGATAAGTACTAACGACCTTCACACACAGGCACTCACTGGCACTCACTCACTCCTTCACACATAGGCACTCAGACCTCCAGGAGGTCTTCACAATAGAACAAGAAGCCCCTGCACTAAATGAGGAGGTGGTAAACCAAGCAACCTCGGAGGAATTTGACCTCACCAGTGATGAGGTCAAAAGGTGTCTGCTGGAGCTGGATGTGACAAAGGCTGTTGGGTCTGACAGAATCTTACCATGGATACTAAAGGAAGGAGCAGAAGCACTAAGTGTGCCACTCTCTATGGAGTATAACAGGTCACTGGAAACAGGAGACTTACCAGAAAGTTGGAAGACAGCTAACCTGATCCCAATATACTTGAAGGGTGACAGGCAAGAGGCACTGAACTACAGGCCAGTTTCCTTAACCCTTAAGTTGCGCAACTCATCATATGATGGGTTGAGTGACTTGCTATAAATTGTGTATCCATCATATGATGTATTGCAGTACTACGCAAGATTTAAACGGCCTGCGGATACACGGGGTTCACCTCACCTTCATCAGGGCTCTTGTAAACAGACGCCATTTATTTTTAAATCGTGGGCCAAATTCCCGGGTGTGAGGGCCTCAGTATTGAGTGAGCCACCAAGCCTGACGCATGCAGCATGAGCTCGCAGCACTGCTGTTCAGCTTGTGACCACAGCATCGCCTAAAAGTGCCATAATATACATGTTCATGCTATTATTTAGCTTTGATATTATTACAGAAGACCCCTGACTGTAAAAATTACCAGGATTCTGATAATAGCAGGATTGTTGTGATAATTAGGGCTATAGTGGGAGGAGTAATCTTGGTGGGGAGGGAGGTAGCGTTGTCTGCTGACTGTGTGACAATGATTTACTGTCTGGACTCACTAGACTCACGATTTTGGTATTATTTTTCCCATGAACAGAGAACACAAAGTAACAGATTAAGAAGAAAAAATAATGTTTTAATTTTTTTTTGGTATGCATCTGTGGGTGACAAATGCTAATTAGCCCTGAGGAACACAAGGGTTAAATTAACTTGTATACCATGCAAAGTGATGGAGAAGATCGTGAGGAAAAGGCTCGTAGAGCATCTGGAGGGAAATAACTTTGTAACGCACCACCAACATGGGTTCAGAGATGGTAAATCGTGCCTCACAGGTTTAAATGAATTTTTTGACCAGGCAACAAAAATTCGGCAGGAAAGAGAAGGGTGGGCCGACTGCATTTTCCTGGACTGCCAGAAAGCCTTTGACACAGTACCCCATAAAAGGCTGTTAAAAAAGTTGGAGCAACAGGCAGGAGTTAAAGGGAAGGTGCTCCAGAGGATAAGGGGGTATATAAGCAACAGGAAACAGCGAGTAACGGTGAGGGGAGAGACATCAAAGTGGCGAGATGTCACCAGCGGAGTCCCACAGGGCTCAGTACTCGGACCCATCCTGTTTCTAATATATGTAAACGATCTTCCGGAGGGTATAGACTCATTCCTCTCAATGTTTGCTGATGATGCAAAAATTATGAGAAGAATCAAGACGGATGAAGACAGACAGAGACTACAGGATGACCTGGATAAACTGGAGGAATGGTCTAGAAAATGGCTGCTGAAGTTTAACTCAGGAAAGTGTAACGTGATGAAATTATGCGAAGGGAGCAGGAGGCTGAACACAAGGTATCATCTGGGAGGTGAAATCCCGCAAGAGTCAAATAGAGAGAAAAATCTGTGGGTTGATATCACACCGAACTTGTCCCCAGAGGCCCACATCAAAAGAATATCATCAGCGGCATATGCTAGACTGACCAACATAAGAACTGCCTTTAGAAACTTGTGTAAGGAATCTTTCAGAACCCTGTATACCACTTATGTAAGACCAATCCTGGAGTATGCAGCTCCAGCCTAGAGTCCATACCTAGTTAAACACAAGACAAAGTTAGAGAAGATTCTGCGGTATGCCACCAGGCTCGTCCCGGAACTGAGAGGAATGAGCTACGAGGAAAGGCTAAAGGAGCTGAACCTCACATCCCTGGAAAACAGAAGAGTAAGGGGAGACATGATAACCACCTACAAAATTCTCAAGGGAATTGACAGGGTGGACAAAGACAAACTCTTCAGCACGGAAGGGACACGAACAAGGGGACACAGGTGAAAACTTAGTACCCAGATGAGCCACAGAGACGTTAGCAAGAATTTTTTCAGTGTCAGAGTAGTTAATAAATGGAATGCATTAGGAAGTGATGTGGTGGAGGCTGACTCCATATATACACAGTTTCAAGTGTAGATATGATAAAGCCCAGTAGGCTCAGGAATTTGGCGGGACCAAAGAGCCAAAGCTCAACCCCCGCAAGCACAATTAGGTGACTACTGGACACTTTAACTGCGTCCGCAAGATGACCTGGTTCCGTCCGCACGTAGTGGACGGGTCAAGATGGACGCTAGGGGTAGTGAGGGACAGTGAGGGACAGTGAGGGGGCAGTGAGGGACAGTGAGGGACAGTGAGGGACAGTGAGGGACAGTGAGGGGTAGTGAGGGGCAGTGAGGGGCAGTGAGGGACAGTGAGGGGGCGGTGAGGGGCAGTGAGGGGTAGTGAGGGGCAGTGAGGAGCAGTGAGGGACAGTGAGGAGCAGTGAGGGACAGTGAGGGGCAGTGAGGGGCAGTGAGGGGCAGTGAGGGACAGTGAGGGGCAGTGAGGGACAGTGAGGGACAGTGAGGGGCAGTGAGGGGCAGTGAGGGACAGTGAGGGACAGTGAGGGGCAGTGAGGGACAGTGAGGGGCAGTGAGGGGCAGCGAGGGACAGTGAGGGACAGCGAGGGACAGTGAGGGACAGTGAGGGGCAGTGAGGGGCAGTGAGGGACAGTGAGGGACAGTGAGGGGCAGTGAGGGACAGTGAGGGGCAGTGAGGGGCAGTGAGGGACAGTGAGGGGCAGTGAGGGACAGTGAGGGACAGTGAGGGGCAGTGAGGGACAGTGAGGGGCAGTGAGGGGCAGTGAGGGACAGTGAGGGACAGTGAGGGACAGTGAGGGGCAGTGAGGGACAGTGAGGGGCAGTGAGGGACAGTGAGGGACAGTGAGGGACAGTGAGGGACAGTGAGGGACAGTGAGGGACAGTGAGGGGTAGTGCGGGGCAGTGAGGGGCAGTGAGGGACAGTGAGGGGGCAGTGAGGGGCAGTGAGGGGTAGTGAGGGGCAGTGAGGAGCAGTGAGGGGCAGTGAGGGACAGTGAGGAGCAGTGAGGGGCAGTGAGGGACAGTGAGGGACAGTGCATGAGGAGCAGTGAGGGGCAGTGAGGGACAGTGATGGGCAGTGAGGGGCAGTGAGGGGCAGTGAGGGACAGTGAGGGGCAGTAAGGGGCAGTGAGGGACAGTGAGGGGCAGTGAGGGACAGTGAGGGACAGTGAGGGGCAGTGAGGGGCAGTGAGGGACAGTGAGGCGCAGTGAGGGGCAGTGAGGGGCAGCGAGGGACAGTGAGGGGCTGTGAGGGGCAGTGAGGGACAGTGAGGGACAGTGAGGGGCAGTGAGGGGCAGTGAGGGACAGTGAGGGACAGTGAGGGACAGTGAGGGACAGTGAGGGGCAGTGAGGGACAGTGAGGGACAGTGAGGGGTAGTGAGGGGCAGTGAGGGGCAGTGAGGGGGCAGTGAGGGGCAGTGAGGGGGCAGTGAGGGGCAGTGAGGGGGCAGTGAGGGGCAGGTGTGGAGGCTGAGAGCCGGCCAGGCTGTGGAAGGACCAGTGAGCTGTGTCAATGTCGTCTGAAGTCTAAAACAACATTTAGACATTTTGTGACGTCAAGAAGAGGCTGGTCAGTGGAGCCAGTAACAGATATGGAAGTGAAGGTGATGAGCAGATTAGAAAGCTCTCTCTCATCTCTCATCTCTCTCATCTCTCTCATCTCTCCCTCCTCGAGTTCTCATTCCTTACCATCTCCCTCCTGACCACTCTATTATATCCTCCTCTTACTCCTGCTTCCTTATTCCTTATTACTGTATTCACCCTAGCCCCTTTATCATTAGTATCATACATATCCCTCTTATCTCCCTCGTTCCTATCTCCTTCAATCTCTCTCACACCGCCACAGCCACTCACCAGAGACAAGGGAAGTCTCCCGTGTGTTATGTCACACAACTCTACACCAACAACAGTTCGCTTGACCATCCTGAGGACTCTGACAGATGACTCATATGTATGTGAGTCTATTCTCTCATATATTTTATTATCTTTATTAACTCATTTGTTATCCACCAAGTCCTGGTGGATATTATTATTCAGTTCAGGAATGTTGTATGCTGTGGGATATTGGGAAGTATGCTGTTGCGTATTGTGAGTATGCTGTAGTATGTTTTGAGTATGCGGTCGCATATTGTGAGTACGCTGTTCCATGTTTTAAATTTAAGTATTCTGTTGATTTTTGTGAGGATGCTGCATGTTGTGGGGATGCTGCATGTTGTGACGATGCTGCATGTTGTGGGGAAGCTGCATGTTGTGACGATGCTGCATGTTGTGACGATGCTGCATGTTGTGGGAAAGCTGCATGTTGTGACGATGCTGCATGTTGTGACGATGCTGCATGTTGTGGGGAAGCTGCATGTTGTGAGGATGCTGCATGTTGTGGACATGCTGCATGTTGTGAGGATGCTGCATGTTGTGAAGATGCTGCATGTTGTGAAAATGCTGCATGTTGTGGACATGCTGCATGTTGTGGGGATGCTGCATGTTGTGAAGATGCTGCATGTTGTGAAGATGCTGCATGTTGTGAAGATGCTGCATGTTGTGAGGATGCTGCATGTTGTGGACATGCTGCATGTTGTGAGGATGCTGCATGTTGTGAAGATGCTGCATGATGTGAAGATGCTGCATGTTGTGAAGATGCTGCATGTTGTGGGGATGCTGCATGTTGTGAGGATGCTGCATGTTGTGGACATGCTGCATGTGGTGGGGATGCTGCATGTTGTGAGGATGCTGCATGTTGTGGGGATGCTGCATGTTGTGACGATGCTGCATGTTGTGAGGATGCTGCATGTTGTGACGATGCTGCATGTTGTGAGGATGCTGCATGTTGTGAGGATGCTGCATGTTGTGGACATGCTGCATGTTGTGAAGATGCTGCATGTTGTGAAGATGCTGCATAATGTGAAGATGCTGCATGTTGTGAAGATGCTGCATGTTGTGAGGATGCTGCATGTTGTGAGGATGCTGCATGTTGTGGACATGCTGCATGTTGTGAGGATGCTGCATGTTGTGAAGATGCTGCATGATGTGAAGATGCTGCATGTTGTGAAGATGCTGCATGTTGTGAAGATGCTGCATGTTGTGAGGATGCTGCATGTTGTGGACATGCTGCATGTTGTGAAGATGCTGCATGTTGTGAAGATGCTGCATGTTGTGAGGATGCTGCATGTTGTGAAGATGCTGCATGTTGTGAAGATGCTGCATGTTGTGAGGATGCTGCATGTTGTGAGGATGCTGCATGTTGTGGACATGCTGCATGTTGTGAAGATGCTGCATGTTGTGAGGATGCTGCATGTTGTGAAGATGCTGCATGTTATGAGGATGCTGCATGTTGTGAGGATGCTGCATGTTGTGGACATGCTGCATGTTGTGAAGATGCTGCATGTTGTGAAGATGCTGCATGTTATGAGGATGCTGCATGTTGTGAGGATGCTGCATGTTGTGAAGATGCTGCATGTTATGAAGATGCTGCATGTTGTGAAGATGCTGCATGTTGTGAGGATGCTGCATGTTGTGGACATGCTGCATGTTGTGAGGATGCTGCATGTTGTGAAGATGCTGCATGATGTGAAGATGCTGCATGTTGTGGACATGCTGCATGTTGTGAAGATGCTGCATGTTGTGAAGAGGCTGCATGTTGTGAAGATGCTGCATGTTGTGAAGATGCTGCATGTTATGAGGATGCTGCATGTTGTGAGGATGCTGCATGTTGTGGACATGCTGCATGTTGTGAAGATGCTGCATGTTGTGAAGATGCTGCATGTTGTGAAGATGCTGCATGTTGTGAGGATGCTGCATGTTGTGAGGATGCTGCATGTTGTGAAGATGCTGCATGTTGTGAGGATGCTGCATGTTGTGAAGATGCTGCATGTTGTGAAGATGCTACATGTTGTGAAGATGCTGCATGTGGTGGGGATGCTGCATGTTGTGAGGATGCTGCATGTTGTGGGGATGCTGCATGTTGTGAGGATGCTGCATGTTGTGAAGATGCTGCATGTTGTGAAGATGCTGCATGTTGTGAAGATGCTGCCTATTGTGAGGATGCTGCATGTTGTGAAGATGCTGCATGTGGTGGGGATGCTGCATGTTGTGACTATGCTGCATGATGTGAGGATGCTGCATAATGTGAGGATGCTGCAAGTTGTGACTATGCTGCATGCTATTCAAGACCTGGGAAATACTGATTTAGAAAAAGACTTGCTGTTTTACCGAGCAAATTGTCTGGTAAAACCGTGTGGGATTACTGACCTGTTTCATGCATAGGTTATACTTATATGTAAATGTTTCTCTGAAGTTATATTGGAGTTGGCTCGTATGGACCAATAGGAGCTGGCTCGTATGGACCAATAGGAGCTGGCTCGTGTGGACCAATAGGAGCTGGCTCGTGTGGACCAATAGGAGCTGGCTCGTATGGACAAATAGGAGCTGACTCGTATGGACCAATAGGAGCTGGCTCGTATGGACCAATAGGAGCTGGCTCGTATAGACCAATACGTGCTGGCTCGTATGGGCCAATAGGAGCTGGCTCGTGTGGACCAATAGGTGCTGGCTCGTATGGACAAATAGGAGCTGACTCGTATGGGCCAATAGGAGCTGGCTCGTATGGACCAATAGGAGCTGGCTCGTATGGACTAATAGGAGCTGGCTCGTATGGGCCAATAGGAGCTGGCTCGTGTGGACCAATAGGAGCTGGCTCGTATGGACCAATAGGAGCTGGCTCGTATGGACCAATAGGAGCTGGCTCGTATGGACCAATAGGAGCTGGCTCGTGTGGACCAATAGGAGCTGGCTCGTATGGACTAATAGGAGCTGGCTCGTATGGGCCAATAGGAGCTGGCTCGTGTGGACCAATAGGAGCTGGCTCGTATGGACCAATAGGAGCTGGCTCGTGTGGACCAATAGGAGCTGGCTCGTATGGGCCAATAGGAGCTGGCTCGTGTGGACCAATAGGAGCTGGCTCGTATGGACCAATAGGAGCTGGCTCGTATGGACCAATAGGAGATGGCTCGTGTGGACCAATAGGAGCTGGCTCGTATGGACTAATAGGAGCTGGCTCGTATGGGCCAATAGGAGCTGGCTCGTGTGGACCAATAGGAGCTGACTCGTATGGGCCAACAGGAGCTGCCTCGTATGGACAAATAGGAGCTGGCTCGTATGGACAAATAGGTGCTGGCTCGTATGGACAAATAGGTGCTGGCTCGTATGGACAAATAGGTGCTGGCTCGTATAGACCAATAGTAAGGGTTCTACAAGGGAAGACTGGAGGTCTAAGGACAAAGCTGCAGTGGCAGGGATACTAAAGGAGATAGGTCTAGAAGGGGCTGAAACAGACAGAAAAGTTTTTCCGGGTTGGCCGGTACAACAAAGACAAGGACCGGTTGATCAAGGTAGTGCTCATGAACGAGTGCATCAAAGAGGACATACTAGCAAAAAAGAGCAAACTGAAATATGTAACGAATTACAGACAGGTATTCCTTCAGAGGGACATGACCAGGACAGAGATAATACAGGCAGCAGATGCAAGGAAAAGACGCTGGCAGAGAGAAGGGAGCCAGGGAACCTCAACCCCAACCCAGTAATCCCAGGGGGGAGTGTGGAACCCCAACCCAGCACCCCGGGAACCCCAGAGGGGACTGCAACATCCCAACTCACCACCCTATAGGTGTGGAGTTCCACCATTCCACTCTCCCTCCCTACCCCGAGTACCCCCTTCCCTCCAACCCCCCTGGTCTTCCTCCTGCCCCAAGCCGGCCCAGACACGAACTAAGTCCTCCATCCCCCACCCCAGTTCCAAGCCATCCTCCCCCTGCCCCTCCTTCCACCCCCCCCCAACCTCCCTCAGAACCCCTGGTAACTACCCCACAGGGGGATGAGCCTACCCCAGCATCAATGCCCATGGAACAGCTTCCTGAGGGTGGGTGAAAATGGACATAGGAAAGCGAGCTTCAAGATAATGTACTCAAACATCGATGGGATTACCAACAAAGCAAGTGAACTGGCAGAAAGGGCGCAGGAAGAAAACCCAGATGTAATAGGACTCACAGAAACAAAATTGTCAGGAGTCATAACAAATGCTGTTTCCCAAGGACTTTTATATAGTAAGGAAAGAGAGAAACAGGAGAGGAGGAGGAGTGGCTCTGCTGATAAGGAAGGTCTGGAGCTTTCAAGAGATGGAAATTCCGGGCTGCGATGAATTCAGAGATTACATAACAGGAACTATGACAATGGATGGACCTAAGATAATAGTGGCAGTCATTTACAACCCTCCATTAAATGACAGAAGACCTTGACAAGAGTTCGACAGAAACAACATGGCAACCATTAACATAATAGAGAGAGCAGCTTCAGTTGCTTGCAGGAATGGATCCAGACTCTTAATCATGGGCAATTTCAACCATGGAAAGATATACTGGGAGAATGGGGACCCACATGGAGGTGAAGACACATGGAAATCAAAACTTTTGGAAGTGAGTACAAGGAACTTTCTGAGCCATATGTCAAGGGGCCCACAAGAATGAGAGGAAATGACCAACCAGCTAGACTCGACCTGATTTTCATCTTTAATGGCTCAGAAATAAGGGAAGTCAACTATGAAGCCCCCATAGGAAGAAGTGACCACAGTGTAATGATATTTGAGTATCTGGTAGAAGTAGGGATAACCTATCCAAGGATGGGATTGGAATGAAAAAGACTAAATTACCGAAGAGGAAAATATGGCGAGATGAGGAACTTCCTAATGGGAATACCATGGGAAACAGAACTCAGAGAAATGACTGTACAGGATATGATGGATTATGTCACTCAGAAGTGTCAGGAGGCGGCAGACAGGTTTATCCCAGTCCAAAAAGTGAAAAATGAAAAGCAACAGAAGAATCTGTGGTTCAACCAGGAATATGCGGCAGCGAAGCAATTGAGTAACAGAACATTGCAGAACTACAGGAAATACAGAACACCAGAGAGCAGGGAGAGATACCAGAGGACCCGAAATGAGTACATCAGAGTGAGGAGAGAAGCAGAGAGACAGTATGTATGAAAATGACATCGCGAGTAAAGCTAAGACCCAACCAAAACTGCTCCACAGCCACATCAGGAGGAAAACAGCAGTGAAGGAACAAGTGATGAAACTGAGAAAAGTGGAGAACAGATACACAGAGAACGATAAAGAGGTGTGTGAAGAACTCAACAAGAGATTCCAGGAGGTCTTCACAATAGAACAAGGGGAGGTCCCTGCACTAAACGAGGAGGCAAACCGAACAACTTTGGAGGAAATTTACCTCACCAGTGATGAGGTGAAAAGGAATCTGTTGGAGCTGAATGTGTGAAAGGCTGTTGGGCCTGACAGAATCACACCGTGGATTCTAAAAGAAGGTGCAGAAGCACTAAGTGTGCCAATCTCTATGGTGTATAACAGGTCACTGGAAACGGGAGACCTTCCGGAAAACTGGAAGACAGCTAATGTAGTCCCAATTTACAAAAAGGGTGACAGGCAAGTGGCACTGAACTATAGGCCAGTTTCCCTAACTTGTATACTATGCAAGGTGATGGAGAAGATTGTGAGGAAAATGCTCGTAGAGCATCAGAAGGGAAACAGCTTTGTAACACACCACCAGCATTGGTTCAGAGATGGTAAATCGTGTCTCACAGGCTTAATAGAATTCTATGACCAAGCAACACAAATTAGGCAGGAAAGAGAAGGGTGGGCAGACTGCATTTTCTTGGACTATCAGAAAGCCTTTGACACAGTACCTCACAAAAGGCTGTTACAAAAGTTGGAGCAGCAGGCAGTAGTAAAAGGTAAGGTGCTTCAATTTATAAGGGAGTATCTAAGCAATAGGAAACAGCGAGTAACGGTGAGGGGGAAGGCATCAATGTGGCGAGATGTCACCAGCGGAGTCCCACAAGGCTCTGTACTCGGACCCATCCTGTTTCTAGTATATTTAAACGACCTTCCAGAGGGTATAGACTCATTCATCTCAATGTTGTGAATCGTCATCGTCAATCGTCATCTCAGATGAAGGTAGACAGAGACTACAGGATGACCTGGACAAACTGGAGGAATAGTCTAGAAAATGGCTGCTAAAGTTCAACTCAGGAAAGTGTAAAGTAATGAAATTAGGCGAAGGGAGCAGAAGGCTGAACACAAGGTACCATCTGGGAGGTGAAATCTTATAAGAGTCAAATAGAGAGAAAGATCTGGGGGTCGATATCACACCGAACCTGTTCCCAGAGGCCCACATCAAAAGGATATCATCAGCGGCATATGCTAGACTGGCCAATATAAGAACTGCCTTTAGAAACTTGTGTAAGGAATCTTTCAGAACCCTGTATACCACTTATGTACGACCAATCCTGGAGTATGCAGCTCCAGCCTGGAGTCCATTCCTAGTTAAACACAAGACGAAGTTAGAGAAGATTCAGCGGTATGCCACCAGACTCGTCCCGAAACTGAGAGGAATGAGTTACGAGGAAAGACTAAGAAAGCTGAACCTTACAACCCTGGAAAACAGAAGAGTAAGGGGAGACATGATAACCACCTGCAAAATTCTGATGGGAATTGACAGGGTGGACAAAGACAAACTCTTCAGCACGGGTGGGACACGAACAAGGGGACACAGGTGTAAACTTAGTGCCATAGAGACGCTAGAGACGTTAGAAAGAATTTTTTCAGTGTCAGGGTGTTACGGACCCGAGCCCAGCGTCGTAGCACGGAGCAGTGACGACAACGCCATCTGCCAGTCGGCTCCCGAAACCCCCTCCAAATGGACGGCGCCATCTAGTGAGGACGAGATATACCGGCCACAGGGGCTGGTTACCCGTCTTAATCAGCTCGTAACATAGCCGCTGCTGACCTCTGGTGAGGTGGCGCTTAGACAGCAACGCCATCTATGGAGTGGATAGGTGGGCGTTTGCGTCTAAGCCTGTAAGTGAGGTGCCCTAGAGTGTAACCAGTACTGATGACGTGTCTGATTACAGCGTCGACCTGGGACTGCTGAATCGGACGGTGGATCAATCTACCCAAGGCAGCCTAAGTCTCTCCACGTGTTTGCTGTAGAAGCTGTGAGTCACCCCCCGGATGAACACTGTTGTGTTAGCCTGCCTGTGACGTGGCAGAACCTGGAATTGTCGTACCCGGGGCTGACTGGTGGAGAAGACTAGCCACTGGGGCGTTGTGGTGAGGAGAGTGATCTGTGGAATCACACGAGGCTCCTGCCTAGGGCTCGCAACCCTACTATCGGTCATGGAGTGGCCTACGCAGCAGAGCTGATTGGAACCTGCCAGCTACAGGCTGGATTTGTGGTTGAAGGCCTCCACGACGGTGCACCCAGTGGGACTGTGATTTGGCTGGCCTGTGGCCAGGGTAGACTCGCCTAGGGAATCTAAGGATTCATCGTGAGGCCACAAGGAGAGAACCAGGGCTACTCGTCTTGAGCACCGTGAAACATCCTGAGTCTTCGGGAGAAGAAGAAGTTATTGTACATAAGTGTAGTCATAGTAACCGCGTGTGACTGTTTATATATTTATTTATGGTGGTGGAATAATTATATATTTAATTTAGTGCAGTTTTATCCCTTCCCCTTTAATTTACTTGCGTTATGGAACACTCCACTTGAAAGCCACTACTAACTTGGGGCCGGATACCCAAACTCTAATAACATCAGAGAAAGAACCCAGTTGCGACCCAATAGGGCCGTAACACAGGGTAGTTAACAAATGGAATGCATTAAGTAGTGTTGTGGTGGAGGCTGACTCAGTTTCAAATGTAGAAATGATAGAGCCCAATAGGCTTAGAAATCTGTACACCAGTTGATTGACAGTTGAGAGGCGGGACCAAAGAGTCAGAGCTGAACCCCCGCAAACTCAACTAGGTGAGTACAACTAAGTGAGAACTTGCCTAACTGTACAGGTCCGTAAGGACTTGCTTAACTGTACAAGTCTGTAAGGACTTGCTTAACTGTACAGGTCGGTAAGGACTTGCTTAACTGTACAGGTTCGTAAGGACTTGCTTAACTGTACAGGTCCGTAAGGACTTGCTTAACTGTACAGGTTCGTAAGGACTTGCTTAACTGTTCAGGTTCGTAAGGACTTGCTTAACTGTACAGGTTCGTAAGGACTTGCCTAACTGTACAGGTTCGTAAGGACTTGCCTAACTGTACAGGTTCGTAAGGACTTGCCTAACTGTACAGGTTCGTAAGGACTTGCTTAACTGTACAGGTTCTTAAGGACTTGCGTAAGTGTACAGGTTCGTAAGGACTTGCCTAACTGTACAGGTTCGTAAGGACTTGCTTAACTGTACAGGTTCTTAAGGACTTGCGTAAGTGTACAGGTTCGTAAGGACTTGCCTAACTGTACAGGTTCGTAAGGACTTGCTTAACTGTACAGGTTCTTAAGGACTTGCGTAAGTGTACAGGTTCGTAAGGACTTGCCTAACTGTACAGGTTCGTAAGGACTTGCTTAACTGTACAGGTTCTTAAGGACTTGCGTAAGTGTACAGGTTCTTAAGGACTTGCGTAAGTGTACAGGTTCGTAAGGACTTGCCTAACTGCTTGAAGAGTCCAGGACCTGAATATAGTAAAGAACAATGTCGAGGTTTCTTCTCATTTACGATAATGTTTACAGATAAGCTGCTAAATTTACAAGATTTGTCCCACCCAATGATTCTTAAAAGGGAGGCACTTGCCCCCCCCCCCATCCCCGTGGCAGCATGGGATCTTAGCCAGGTGTAGTAATTAGGGAGAATATTAGTCAGGGAAGGTACTGAAAACTTCAGAAAAATGAGGAATCCTGATTCTCGTGTGCAATCCAGGTTCTCTGAGGAACCCAAGGGTTGCACAGGGACGTGTGCGACCTGAGACTCTGAGAACCACTGGTTCAGTCGAAGGTGTCAAAGAATTCCCCAGATACCTGTGGTATGTGATGTTGGTTCATGTCTTGCCCCAGGCTGTAATGATGTTATAAACCTGATGGGACACACTGATAACGGGTCACTACTCTGCCACCGAGGACGATAACAAGCCCAAAGGAGGATTTATGGTGAACTCTTCGTTCATGTCTGGAAGAAGAAGTATGATGAAAGGATGTGTGTAAAGGTGGCCAGAAGCGTCTTATAAACACAAACAGCATCACCTCCATCGCTATAAAAATGTCGATTTTTAATTATCGATTTACAGTATTTCTAAGTCTTTCAAAGTTGCTAGAGAGTAAGTCATCAACGAATTTCTAGAAATATATAAATCGATCATTTTGTTTTGTATGATGTAGATATATGTGAGGTCTCCAGTGATTGTCTAGAACTTCCATGATGTTAGCAGAAACAGCAGGTAATGACACACAGATATCACAATTCCGTGATGCATCAAATGAACAACTCCACAAGGGCCGTGACGAGGATTCGAACCTGCTTCCGAGAGCATCCCAGACGCTGGGATGTAATGAGGTGTAATGAAGTAAGGGCGACGAGGAAGAACGGCCTATTGACAAAGCTCGAGTGTATGGGGGGGAGTTGTGTAAAACCCTGGTTTGTGTCTCGGAGAGGCTGCAGGATACAGTAAGTTCAGTAGAACTTCTGTTTCAACTCCTTTTGACCATGTCGTAGCTCAGTCGATTAAGGCAGCTTCTGGGATGCTCTCGGACGCAGGTTCGAATCCTCGTCACGGCCCTTGTGGATTTGTTCAGCAGTTAGTGAATCTTCACTTGATTAGTGTTCCAAGGTCATGGAGGAAGATGTCATGGATTAGAGCCAACGATACCTAGATAAGCCTTCAATTTCTCCTGAAGAAATTGAATGCTTCTTCAGGTTACATTTTAAGATTTTTCTTATATTTTGTGCGGCTTTTCTAGTGTCTTCGGTGGTCACATTAACTTTATTGTTGCTTAAGTAATATAGTGCATCTATTGTTCGTAGCTTAATATGAATAACATTTTGATGGTTTAGAGAGTTGCGCTTGAAGACCAGCTGCTGTGGTTGGTTACACGTGTAGTGCAGTTACCTTGTGTGATCACTACTCTTTACCTCAGCAGATCTCGACAGTCCTCAGGTTAAACAAGTGTAGCCCTAATGTAGAGGTGCTTGTGGAGACGTTTGCAGTTTCAGTTTTAGTATTTGATACAGCTTCACGTTGAGGAGCTGAGGGACTCGTGTGGATTCAGCTTGAGTTCCTCCACGGGGCAGCCTTAGCTGAGAGGTCGGCTTTAAGCTCTACATGACTTAAGACTTTGTAGGTTCCTGAGGACCAGAACACCTGGACTGTGGTGGTCTCCAGGGACCAACGCCCAGCCCGCCAAACACACAACGAAACTACGACGTTGCTACAACGTTCGAACAAGTTTTAACACCTCCTAACAAGTTATAACAACCCATATAACAAGTTATCACAACGTTCCAATATGTCATAAACACGTTAAGCCAAGATATAGTAACTATATTACAAGTTGTAACAAGCGGAAAATAGCGACAGTTTCGATTTGTGTTTCCATGGAGGCTGCTTCTGTTCAGACAGTTACATTCTTCTGGAGTTGCATTAGGTCAACTCTGCTCTCTACAACATCAAAGTCAATTTCAGGTCCGATATGGAATTTTGTCTGATCTATGTCAAGGATCACTCGGAGGTTGGGACCCTACAACAGGTGAAGGTCTCAACTGCCCCTAAACAAGTTCAGTGACAAAAATTTCAGCGGAAAGTGTGTACACTTTTGAGGGAAAAATAATTATAATTATTAATGTTATTATTATTGCTATTAGTATTTTATTGTCATTATTGTAATATTTATCACGTTGCAGGCGATGAGTCACAATAACGTGGCTAAAGTATGTTGACAAGACCACACACTAAAAGGTGAAGGGACGACGACGTTTCGGTCCGTCCTGGACCGTTCTCAAGTCGATTGTGAATGGTCCAGGACGGACCGAAACGTCGTCGTCTCTTCACCTTCTAGTGTGTGGTCTGGTCAACATTTATCACGTTATTTGTTTAAAGTTGACTTTGCAGTTTGTCAATTGGAACTGTATTTTTCTTGACAGTTATATCTAACAATGGAGAGATGATATATTTTAAGTGAATAATATTATTGTGATATTAGACATTTATTTGCAAAATTTGTGGAAAGTTGGTGAGTGAAATTGAATGTTTTGTTTTGTAACCTGTGGCCAAACATGGTCCAAAATTTTGCATGTTATATATTTGTATTCATTTGCTCTCCTATCGCTCATCAAATTTTGTTTTTGTCTTCCAAACTGCTGAGAGAAAGGAAATTGGACAGTAGTTTTAACTGATGACTTGCATTTCTTTCTATATACAGCTCCTATCATGGCCAGGTTTGTTGGTGTGTGCAAGCCTGCAAGATGGCTGCAAGAGCAACTGCGGGTGGAAGAGCATGTCTTTTATGGATGTAGGTACTTACACAGTCCGGTTTGTCATTTGTTTAATAATACAAGATTTTGTAGTTTCTCATGAAATATAACGGAGGGGTAGGTTGGTCTCTTTTATACAGATTCCAGCACTTCACTTTCCACCATGAGTCACCCTACTGTCAGGACACCCACACCAACGACACATTATGGCACCTCTGAGGGCGCCATAGACACCTGCAACTCACATGAGAGATTGTAAGGGAAGATTATCCTTCGGGAATTATATCTAGTTTTCTTGTAATGAGAATAACATTAGTATTTATCTATTTGGCTCTGCTTTATTCTTGACGGAACAACTTTTACTCGATTGCTGTCTGACATAAATTTTTGGCATGTCTCCTTGCCTAAATGATGTGTCTAGTATGAGGTTTATGGGCTCACCATAGCCCGTGCTACATGGACACTTCGTTCTGAGTAGCTAAATCTAAAACAACAGCAACATTGTGTCGGGAAAATCTTCCAACATATAGTTTACTATAATCATAAATAAATTAAATAATATGGATGAATATATAACATTCATACAACTGTTTTAAATTATTAGCTAGTTGGATACTGCCACTTCCACACTATATGGGGAGTAGATCTAAAACTGCTAGATCTACCTAATGAATATAATATGGTTGCATAATTTCAAATTTAAAAATTATAAGTAATAATACTTATGTAGGTAGTAAATTAACTACAATATCATAACTAGATAATTATCAGCTTAGCTGTCGAGTAGATTTTTTTTTATTTTTTTTTTTTGCAGGGATATTCCTGCACGGGTCCCTAAGCCTCTGGCTGGCCCACTGCGCGGGCCCTAAGCCTCTGGCTGGCCCACTGGGCGGGCTCTAAGCCTCTGGCTGGCCCACTGCGCGGGCCCTAAGCCTCTGGCTGGCCCACTGGGCGGGCTCTAAGCCTCTGGCTGGCCCACTGGGCGGGCCCTAAGCCTCTGGCTGGCCCACTGCGCGGGCCCTAAGCCTCTGGCTGGCCCACTGGGCGGGCTCTAAGCCTCTGGCTGGCCCACTGCGCGAGCCCTAAGCCTCTGGCTGGCCCACTTAGTGATGCTTGTTTCTGTTTTACTTGGGCGGAGTATGAGTATTTATGACTCGTATGGTCGCTTCAGTAAGATTTTGTCCCACGTGTTTAACAACTTCTTCTGCTCTGTTAAATCTAAGTTGAAATCTTAATGGGTTTGTAACTGTGCACTGTGTTAGATAATGTTCCAGTGGTCTGTTGTGGTTGTAACTGTGCACTGTGTTAGATAATGTTCCAGTGATCTGTTGTGGTTGTAACTGTGCACTGTGTTAGATAATGTTCCAGTGGTCTGTTGTGGTTGTAACTGTGCACTGTGTTAGATAATGTTCCAGTGGTCTGTTGTGGTTGTAACTGTGCACTGTGTTAGATAATGTTCCAGTGGTCTGTCAGGCATTTCTCCACAGTGGTGACATCGTTGAGTAGATAATGAGAAGTACGTCTGACAGCTGCCGTAACCTGTATAATCCTGTCTCAACGTGGTGGTGACTCCTGATCACAGTCGAGATGACCCGCTCTCGTAGATATAATTCCACACCGTATTAACCTAGTTGTAATCACCTACTTGTTCTTGCGGGGGTTGAGTTCTGCTCTTTTGGCCCGCCTCTCAACTGTCAATCAATCAACTGTTACTAACTACTAACTAACTATTCCCCCCCCCCCACACACACACACCCAGTAAGCAGCTCAGTAACAGCTGTCTAACTCCCAGGTATCTATTTACTGCTAGGTAACAGGTGCATCAGGGTGAAAGAAATTTGGCCCAATTGTTTCTGCCTGGCTCGGGAATCGAACCCGGGCCACAGAATTACGAGTTCTGCGCGCTGTCCGCTCAGCTACCAGACCTTTTTCTGACCTTTTCTCTGTGAAAGGTCTCAATGTAATTTTTGTTGGGTTACAGTTATATCAACTATTTCCATTGAAAGAATCAACCAATTCAAGGAATTAAACTTACTAGGTTTATTTAAAAATCCTACGTCGTAACGATCGGACAATCTATCATTGAACTTGAGACTTGAGACTGGTCCAGGACGGACGGAAACGTCGTCGTCCCTTCACCTCCTAGTGTGTGGTCTGGTCAAACTATCATTGAATTTATGGGCATGAACAATGACTAGATTACTCAGCCGACCGGACGTGGTGTCCTCAGTGTTGGATGAAGCCGTCAGCAACGTATAAGACTCGTTGATGCACGGATGATCCTCAAATTTCACGATGGTAAATGACAAGCTTCCGGAGCACCAGTCAAGATGGCCGACAGGGCAGAGCCTCTTGGCAGAGTGACGCGCGCGCCCTCTAGCATCCTATAGGTGCATGATCTCGTCATGCAAGTCACGATATTTTTACTCTGTCTTACTATTTAATAAGGTGTTACCGACGATATTTTACGTCGTAGTAACGTACTTCAGGTATCAACACACGGGTTTCCGCGGTTCATGTTATTGAACCGAAGTGTTATTAGGAAACAAACACATATGTGTAGATAATATTCGGTTCATGAGTTTTATTCGACGGGAATCAGCTGATCGCGGCTTTAGTAAATTCTACGTAGAAACGGAAGTATAATTTGTTTTAATGAATTAAACCAATTTCCTATCTTAACCTAGTAAATTAAACAAAGGTTAGAATGGGTTAGAATTCGATTTATATAAATAGTTTGTCCTCATAGGAACTGGGCGGCTGATGTAATTAGCGGCCATGTATAGTAGGAAGAATTTGGCGACATTAGGCTACTTGTTAGTAATGTTAGTAAATGTAATTTCCCAGCACAATAAATTTATCACAACGTACTAGGTGTTAGTATTTGGGGTGTCGGAAACTTCCGACAACCGGTTTTAATGGATGGGACCGCTATTTTCTAACAAAAGTCACAGTGTTGGACATCAGTGTTCTCAAACTTAAAACAACGTCATTATCAGTGATTCCTGCAGAACCAAGTGTCAGTATTTGAGCTGTGACTGACTCAAGATGACAACAGTAACTGTAGGCTCTCGCAAGCAGTATTTCACAACAGCAAGAGTAGTTCTGTCGAAGCTAATGAACAGAACCATAAAAGCGAGTTCTTCTGAGTGACTTTGGAAATAACTTTTTTTGCCAGAGATATTTGTAAAAAAACCTGTCGGCGACCGGTTTGGCTGTCCTTTTAATTCGACGACGAGTTCACAGGTGTGATATGACGAACTATGAGACGACTTCTGTAACTCAGTGACAGTTTTATGTGTCAGACTGTCAGCTTCAGTGAATACTGGGCTCTTGTAGGTCATATAACATGCTCTATTGTCAGTAGTTAGGTATTTACTTATGTTTGTTTTATATGTATATAGTGTAATGTGTGTATTAGTGTCAGCTATGTACTAGTGTGAGTTGTGTATTATTGGGTTGTGTGCATTAATTTGGGCTGTATATTATTGGGATGTGTATAATATTGTGAGCTGTGTATTGCTATAAATTATTTTTGAGAAGAAGAATTGTTACTTATGGATAAACATAAGTAATGAAAACCAGAATAGTAATGTTTAAATAAGAGGTGTAAAGGTAAATTGAAATTCATATCTAAACAAATTATATCTTTGTCCTGCTTCTACTGATATCAAATCTCTTTTAAACCATAAGTTTAGCGTAAGCAAAGTGACCACTGAATATGTTTACAGCCGTGGGCTGTGGGAGACGCATCTACGCTCTCCTCCACCCACTAAACAAGTTCTCTCATGTGAATATATAGTTATTAAAATCCGTAGATCACATGTAAACAGCAGACTCTTGGACCATTGGTTCATTCCTGGCAATAACATCTACATTAAGGTAAATTTTCAGGGAGATTTATGAAAGGTAAATGTGGCATTGAGTGGTGAGTGACGCCACATGTGGCAAGACGGAAGAGCAGACGAGACTGTCAACATGGAGGCGATAACGTCAGGTTAACCTGAGGTTAACGTCAGGTTAAAAATGATCTTTAGTTTTAAGTTAATTCACTTCCTCTATCGTCCAGCGAAGCCACTATTTCCACTTCATTCTTTTAGTAGGAATTTGTAGAGAAATTTTGAATTAATAACAAAACATCAGAGATTAAAAAGTGGACCAAAGTTCTAGGTATTTTGTCCGTGTTATATTTGAAATATTTATACCAATAATTCTTAGAGAGAAGCTATATTGTATTATTTGTGCTTCTGTTATGGTTGAGACTCACGATAAAAAGAATTAATTAATGCTGTGGTTTACTGTCTGTAATGAACCGTAATTATGTTGAATTATGTTGCCTC